>NW_010325990.1:0-267 GCF_000700745.2 Antrostomus carolinensis
GCCTGGATCCTGCTCAGCAGCCGGGATGGGGGCACCCAGCACCAGCACCCCCAGGCACGGGGTCCCTCTGCCCAGCTCTGAGATCACCAGGGTGGGTGCTGGGAGGGAGCATCCACAGGGTCCAGTGTCCCCAACTCCAGGGCCTGGGCACCCAGTAAGACCCCAGCTCCAGGCTCTGCAGGACCCAGCTCTCACCCATTGTCCCCCCTGGGGCCACCCATGACCCCCCTAGAGAGTCCCCCTGCCAGGCTGCAGCACCCAGACACC
>NW_010325990.1:438-1141 GCF_000700745.2 Antrostomus carolinensis
GAGTGTGCAGCCATGCCAGCCTGTCCCCAACTGCCACCAGAGGGCAGGGACAGGACACACTGTGGAGCTGGCACAGCCCAGGGGCAGGGAGCTGGCATCCAGGGGACCCCCAGCCCTGCCCACCTTATTCCCCCCCCAAACAGACCAGTTTTTCCCCTTAATTCCCCAGCGATGGGGCAGGACAGCACCCAGGGGTGCCCTGGGGGGCAGGAGCTCTGCCAGCTCTGGGGGATGTGGGCACAGAAACCCCCAGCCCACCCCACCGCTGTGCCAGGCCGTGGTCTGGGAGGGGGCACAGCCTTTGTCCCGGCTGCTCATGGGGTCACCCCTGACCCCCCTGCGACATGGGGCTGACCCACACCGGCACCGGCCAGGATCAGTCCCTGGCACAGGCAGACCCAACCGGCGATGCTGCCTTACGCCGAGCGGGACCCGGCTCTGCCGGTGCTCCCGGTGAGAGGGTTAAACCCCGCTCGGGTGGCGCGGGTGGTACCTGGGAGGTGCTGCTCCATTAATTCTGGCATGTGAGGAGAGCAGGACCGGGAAGAGATTAGATATTAACCCGGGCAGCACCTCCCGCCCAGCGGGCACCCCTCCCCGGGGGGCTGCCAGAGCCGGATCCCACCCCGGAGCCCTTCACCAGGGCTGGAGGGGCCACGGGGCAGGGGGGCTCGGTTGGCCAGGGCAGTGTTTGGCAGGAGCT
>NW_010325991.1:0-1144 GCF_000700745.2 Antrostomus carolinensis
CCCTGGCCGGACCGCCAGCCGCCCCTTTAACCTTCTCTGCGCGATTAATTGAGATATCTTTTATACTTGATGTGTTGTAAAATTAATGCCTAATTTATGTAATTAGTCAATTAACTATAATTCTAGCATATGGTGCCAAATGCCCAGAAGGTGTTCTTGTTTCCCAGGTACTTATTTTGATGTCATGAAATGCAGCTAATTAATTTTACATCCATATTAATTTCGGATCTATTTAGCAGCTCCCTTTGTGAAGGCAGATTTAATATTTGTCTTTCTAACCTTTTTGGGCAAATTCTGCGCTCGGTGTTGAAATGGAGGTGACTTCTTAAACACATTTCCATCGGACTCCCTTTCCTCTGCGGAGCCTCTGCTGACACCGGGTCGATCCCTCCTGTGTGAAGACGCACAGGGCTGATTATCTATAGCTTCCCGCACATCTATAACTGTCGCGAGATACGGCTATTGAATTTAAATCCGATTAATATTTAATATTAAGCATTTCTGAGGGAATTTTTGTTTGTTTTTTGCAAAGCACAATATCCCACGGACATTTTTTTTTTAAGTAGCTGCTCTTAATACAATGCTCCTTGGAAAAATTATGAGAATTCAAGTATTGCCTAATTAGAAAATGAGCGTAATCCCGCCCGCTGCCTCCCGGTGCCGGCAGTTCTCCTGCTGGCTCTGAGGGGCTGCGCGCTCCTGGCCCGCGCGCCCCACGGCCCCGGCACCGGGGAAGCGCTGCCCGCTCCTCCCCAGCCGAACGCTCCGGGTTCCGCTGCTGTCTCTTTCGGAAAGAGATCGCATGTGTTTTTGTCCAGAATGCTAGGAAAGAGGAGATCATTCCTCTTCTTTCCGCAGTTGGTGCAGAGATTAAGGGGTTAAGCGCACCGCGGGCTTTCTCGCTCCCCAGATGTTGAGGAAAGATTTAAGTAAAAAAAAAAAAAAGGAAAAAAAAAGGGGGGGGGGGGGGGACCCCCCGCAGTCTGCGCTTCGGATTCCCAGCGATACCCTTCTTCCCTTTGCTGCTGCTGCAGCAGCAGCACGAATCGCCGCGTTATACTTATCGCTGGGGCGAGGGGAGATACACCCGGCTGAGGGGTGCGGGGCTCCGCTGGCGCGGTCCCGCTGCCCGGCCCCCCGCCAC
>NW_010325992.1:0-13526 GCF_000700745.2 Antrostomus carolinensis
TAAAATAATAAGACCTTGTCACTGGAGATAGGGGATATCATTTGAATCTTAATTATTTGGTGTCGGTGCCGTGAAAGAGTCGCAATACCGCCAAGTATCGCAGCGTTATTCCGTCTCCAGGAAAAGGCGCCTGTCAGGAGCGGGATGTTTTCTCTTCCCGCTCTGCTGAGGGATCTGCCTCAGGTTTGAGCTCCGAGGAGCGGGAGGGAGGAGACCTGCCCAGAACGGTGTTCCCGTCCCTGTGCCGGCTGCGCTGCCCCGGACCTCCCGGCCTGAGGGACCCCCTCCTCTCCGTCCGCCCCTTTCCTCTATGCAGCCGCGGGTGTGACAGCGCTGCGCTGCTCCCGCGCCTTCCTGGGGGCAGGGAAGGGAATATCCCCATCCCCAGGGACAGGGAAGGGAATATCTCCATCCCCAGGGCTTGAGCAGGTTGCTGCAGACAGCCCGGGCCGGGGGAGCGGGGAGCTGTGCTGTTTCCCTGCCCCAGCAGCAGAGGAGGAACGGGCAGGCAGAGCCCCATCCCGTACCTGTCCGGTCCTGCTGCCGTGTTCACACGTGTAACCGAGTTAAGAGTTAGGAGCAAAGACACATACTTGTGTGTGTTTGACCTGAAATACCAAAAACGAAACTGTTGTTTTCAAACGATGAGAGAGATTTGGAAATAAATAAATAAATATATTTTTTGTTGCTGCTCCTGTGTAACACCCAGCCCTGAGTCTGCCTGTCAGTGGAATTTTTGTTTATCACCGATTGAAATACAAAACCAGAATGTTTTTTGGATTTCTGGATAGCTTGGTTCAATAAACAGCGTTTTAAATTAAATGCAGATTTGGATTAATTTTCATCTCTTTAAGGGCATGTTCTGAAGGAAAGAGAAGGCAGAGTTAAGTATTGGGTGCAATACTTTTTCAAACATCTTCGGTAGGGAGATTTTTCATGATGCAATTTTTCTTCAGTAGCTACAACAATAAAGTTGAGTAGTTTGTGTCTGTTTTTATCATATTTTTAGTTACTGTTGAAGAAACTTGCTGTACATTTTAAGCAACTGTTGTGTTTTACGAGAACATTATATTAAGTGTTAAAAGTGCTGAAACACTGGGAATAATGAAGCCAAAAAAGAGTAGCTATTTTGGATATTGGAAACTGTCGGTTCTTGAAGTTCCACAGAAAGGGAAAAAGTATTTTTTTTAAATTGTCTGAAGTCATTCTGACTAGCTAAGAGGAACTTCCAATACCTGAAGGGGCTACAGGAAAGCTGGGGAGGGACTTTTCATAAGGGCAACTAATGACAAGACAAGGGGAAATGGGTTTAAACTGAAAGAGGGGAGGTTTAGATGAGATATTAGGAAGAAGTTCTTCACTGTGAGGGTGGTCAGACACTGGAACAGGTTGCCCAGAGAAGCTGTGGCTGCTCCTCCCTGGAAGTGTTCAAGGCCAGGCTGGATGAGGCTTTGAGCAACCTGGTCTAGTGGAAGGTGTCCCTGCTGATGGCAGGGGGGTTGGAACTAGATGATCTTTAAGGTCCCTTCCAATCCAAACCATTCTATGATTCTATGAACTTACCATTTGTAAATCTATTCAATAGCACTGTGTTAGCTAGAGAAATGTGTGAGGGATTTAAGTGAGCTTTTGTGGTGATGAGGGTTTCAGATAATTTGCCTGCTGATGTAAAACATTTTAAGTAATTGCAGAGATAGGATAACTGAGTTCTTACCATCAAGTAGTCTTTCAAATAGTAACCAAATAGTTTCAATTACAGAACTATTCTTACCTTCCCTGAATTTCTGTTTCTGTGTGTTTCTTTAGAGTATACTGTAAACCACCTAGAACAGTGAGAATGCACCATGGTAATGGTCCTCAGAATGCCCAACGCCAGCTCCAGAGGTCCAGGTCCTTCACAGGCAGTGAGGGAGAAGAGCAACAGGCAAATTTACCCCAGTCCCCTGCAGCTTCTTTTGCACCTTCTGCAAGTCCATCTGCGCCCCAGTCCCCCAGTTACCAAATTCAGCAATTTATCATGAGTCGGAGTCCGGTGGCTGGGCAGAACGTCAACATCACGCTGCAAAACGTCGGACCGGTGGCTTCAGGAAACCAGCAGATCACTCTGACCCCACTGCCAATTCCAAACCCGACGTCACCCAGTTTTCAGTTCAGTCCCCAGCAGAGGCGGTTTGAACATGGATCCCCATCGTATATTCAGGTCACGTCACCGCTGCCCCAGCAGGTTCAGTCTCAGAGCCCGACGCAGCCCAACCCTGTGCCAGTGCAAACGTTACCCAACGTTCGGGCCGGCACTCCGGGCCCTGGGCTGGGCATGTGCAGCCAGAGCCCTACTAGAGGCTTTGTAGATGCTAGTGTGCTTGTGAGACAAATCAGCTTGAGTCCTTCAAATGGTGGACACTTTGTTTATCAAGAAGGACCAGGAATTGCACAAATTGCTCAAGGAGCTGCTGCACAAGTACAGCTTCCATCTTCTGGGACGACGGCTACGGTAAGGGAGCGCAGGCTTTCCCAACCTCATTCGCAGTCTGGTGGCACCATTCATCATCTCGGTCCTCAAAGTCCTGTAGCTAGCGGAGCAAATATGCAATCTTTGACTAGCCCGGGCCACATTACGACTACCAGCTTGCCACCCCAAATCAGCAATATTATCCAAGGGCAACTTATGCAACAGCAGCAGCAAGTGCTTCAGGGACAGCCGCTGGGTAGAGCCATTGGATATGACAGGACTTCTGGTGGATTGATAGCAGGAGTTGGAGGACCTAGTGCATTTGGAATGACGTCACCACCTCCTCCCACAAGTCCTTCACGGGCCACTGTACCACAGGGGCTGTCAAGTCTTCCTCTTACTCCTACAGTTAACACGACAGTGAAAAAACAACCCAAAAAATTGGAGGAGATTCCTCCTGCCAACCAAGAGACTGCTCAAATGAGAAAACAATGTTTGGATCATCACCACAAGCAGATGGAAATCCTTAAGGAAACTTTTAAGGAATGTTTGATTGAACTGTTTTTCCTGCAACATCTTCAAGGGAATATGATGGACTTTCTGGCTTTTAAGAAGAAACACTGCGTTCCACTGCAAGCATACCTGAGGCAAAATGACTTGGATCTGGAGGAAGAAGAAGAGGAAGAACAATCCGAGGTCATCAATGATGAGGTAAGAAATCCATTTGTTAATGTTTTGAAATGAAGTCGTAGATGTAATTGTGGCACCTAGGTTGTGAAGTATTAGAGAATGTGACAGTACCTGAAAAATCATTTTTACTTGATGAAGTACAGCAATTTAAATAGTTGGTCTGAGAGGCTGCAGTTCTGCTGGGTAGTGTGATTCCATGGGTCGGTTTGAGTGTGCTGTTAGATGTGTGTATTTAAAAGAAAAGAATAGAGAGGTGAAAGGAGCTTTCACTGTCCGAGTTAGTATGTAAGCGAGCACACAAATAATGATAGCATTGGTGTGGAAGCTGTTTTAAGCTATCAGAATGAATCTAAATAGGAATCAGAGATTAAATTTCACTTGCTAGACTCATGCAAACCAAAAAAGAATGAGCAAAAAGTCTTGTAAGAGGTTAACCTTTATTTGACTCGTGTGACTTTTAACCATAGATGTTACTGAAGTTCAGTGTTGCTGTGGCCAGTAAAAAACCTGAATTAATCTAATTATTCAGAGAGGACACGTGAATCATAATGTATGTGAGTCCATATTAATGAATAAGGTTACTCAGGCTGTCTCAGAGCTCTGTGCATGGATTGCCATCTAAATGTTCAAACAAATAGCACGTGCAGACTGGGCATTAACAAGTTAACTTTGTTATTTATGCACAGGTTTAAAGTTAGTTAATAACTTGAATTCACTGTTTAGTAATGGCAAAGGATTTGCAATAAGCTTGCCACAGACAGATGCTGTGCAACTTCCCCTGCACGTTTGTACCCATGCACGCAGCTCTTGACCCGCAGCACCCGTGTGGGTGCTGGAGCAGTGCCTAACTTGTGCAGCATCTACTTGCAAGCCTACATGGCAAGCAGTTGCAATAGGGTAGATATAATTGATCACTTGGCACTCATAAATACCTTTTAAAATTTGTAAAAATTATGTATGGCTATACAGTTGCCAGTTTGTAAAGAACCAAACCAAACCTGTTAGTGAAGAAACTCATATTGCTTTGAAATATCTGTTAGAAATTAGTATCTTCAGTGAAAATTGATGACTCTCTTAGGTGTGAATCATTAGCAATCGTATGTTCAGCTGTAATTTGTGGGAAACTTTAACAGTATAATAGCTGTAGTTTAATTTGTTCATTGTTTCGTGGTTTAAACTTCTTGACTAGGAAAAATATATTTCTGCTTGTGATAGTTATTGATAATTTTGAAGGAATCACTTCTCTCTCTATGTATATAATAACCTAAAAGCTAGCCCATTATTGTAATTTTTGACAATGGATATTCATTTTTTTTTTTTTCACCTGATTTGTATTTTGTCAAATTGTTTAGGTGTTCTTGTTGAGTTGTGCGTTTGTCAGCTGAAATACCAGGTATTTTTAACTACAGTATGCCCATTTTGAGAGATCTCTAGGGGGTGTAAATTCTATAGGTTCGTTTAAATTGGTGCTATCACTACGACTGACATCAGTTGAGGCTCTACCCCTCCTCTTTGGGGTTTGGAGTTGGCTGTACTTCACTGCCTTCTTGTCATGGATTGTCTTTTGTTTGTGAAAGCCGCTTGTCTGTTAAACTGCTGGAGAATTTTGCAAAGTGCAACAGCAAAAGTCTTGATGTGTTTTCAGATGCTGAATCCTTTTGACAGATTAAGACATCTTTTGAGTATGTTCTTTCTTTGTACTTTTTTTTTTTTGTCGTCTTCTGTTTTATTTCCCCCTCCCCACTCTTTATCACTTTCTGCTAAAGCAACACACTTCATCCCTTGCCTCGAAAGGTTGATCACTTTGGGAATTGAAGGGGAGAGCGAATGGTGGCTGTGCTCATTGCTTAAATAAATGTTGGAGCTCTCTTAAGTTCAAACTGTCTGTCATGCTAATTTGTTGTCCATTAGGAGCAGCAATCGTTAAATTTAAAACACACTTTTATGTTAACTGGATTTAAGAAAAGGTTTCCAGTGGCGAGAAGTCACTATAAATAGTCAAAGCCCTACTCTGTTCTGCTATTAAAAGTGAGACAGAACTCTTCAGAACCGGCCTGTGTTCAAACCCAGCCGTGCTGATGGGCGTGTAGTTATAATCCCCTCTTCAGTGAGGTACCATCAGTACAAAACAAGTGTGTGGAACAGTACAAAAAAAAAAAGAAAAAAGAAAAAGAAAAACTTTTAAAAAGAAAATGATTCTCCCTTCTTTTTTTTTTTCCCCAAATATTTCTCTCAGGTAAAGGTTGTGACAGGAAAGGATGGGCAGACTGGTACTCCTGTCGCTATAGCAACCCAGCTTCCTCCAAATGTTTCTGCTGCTTTTTCATCCCAGCAGCAACCATTTCAGGTACTTTTCAATGGTTCTAAAATGTAGTTTCATCCCAGATTTTTTTTCTTCATTCAGATTTGATATTTCTTAGATGAATTAGAATTTTCCCAAGAGCCCATCCCTTATCATCTAAACAAAACAAAACACAAAACCTTTGCAATCTTCAAATGCATCAGTATTAATGAAGCCTTGAGGAAGTTAAATCTTTGTCTCCAGGTTGCTGGCTTATTTCATTAACTTTCAGCTTGAATGTTTTCACTTTGGTTTATTTGTCTTTTGTTTCCCTAATGCATTTGGTTCATTTGTGCATTCTGCATAGTGATAATACGGATTCTTTTGTCTGTGGCATTGTAATTGTGGATTTCTTCTAAATTTCTTTTCTTTTTTTCCTTATCTAGTAAAGGTTTTGAGTATGGCTACAGAAGGTTTTGGATTTGCCTTCCCTGAAATGTTTTAAACAACAATAATAACCCTCTGACACAATTTTTTTAACTAACTAACTGCTTTACATTTGCTCTACCACAAAGATTGGGAAGAAGAAACTGAACTGCTTATTTTTATTATGAGTCCTTTTTTACATTTTTAAATCTTTTTCTCTTGTTTTATTTTTTGCATGAGTGAATACTGAACAAAGTGAAGAAATTAATCAGTTAATATTTTTGTTGATCAGTGATGATGCAGCTTTTAAATTCAGGCTAGTATGGGTTTATGCAGCTACCCTTAACTCTGTGTGACCCAGACACCATTGCTTCCATACCCTGAGAAGTTATACACCCTAATTCCTCTGCCACTGAAATATTTACCTTTTAGCTCAATTATATACACTTGAATAGCAAGTGTTAGAGGATGAATTACTCTGCTGCACCAAGGAAGCTGTAGAGTCTGCACTGCCTTCACCTAGGTTTTGCAGAGTGGAGAGTTAAATGAAATGGTTTGTGTTCCTGTGTGTTACAAATGGGATGTTCACTGTGATATTTTACAAACGAGTTGCATAGCAAAGGGCTTGCAGTGAGAGCTCTTTGTTAGGGTCAATACTGTCTTGGAAGCCTCCTTAGGTAGTCAGGCTTCATCTAAGCTGTTTTAAATACATAATATTGTATGAAGTTATTTATTACAGTGATGAGGATGATTGTCAACCTCTACCTACACCAGTGATGAAGTACTTCTGAAAGTGTTATACCATTTCCCAGCTCTTTCAGAGAAACTACCACGTACATGCTAAAACCCTGCAAAACTCTCTGTGTAACTGTGGTAATAACATTTTAGCACAAACTGTTAACAGAAAGCATCATCTCTTTCCATCAGTCTTTGTCTTTGTAACTGTTTATAGAGAAATAATGTGTCCTGATCGGCATCATCATTCAAATGCGAGTGCCTCAGTGCAGCGCTCAGAATGATTATTGTGGGCGTGCTGCATAATTATGACCTCTGGAGAACTACATTATTTTAATTAAAGTTAGGACAGTTTTAGTCTAATATTAGTGGTATATGACTGCAGTTTATAAAGATGTAACATCTTTGCTCTTTGAGGCCTCTGGCCTAAATTACCCGGTGATAATGCAGACAGCTGGGAGGTATACTCTTGTGAAAATGTCAATCAGAAAATCTAAAGTAGAGATGCAGCTTGAAACTGTGAGTGTGCAATCATCCAGAGTAAGAGTGCAGGTGAAATAAATGGCATTTGAACCAGGGTTTGGAGAACATACTTTCTTAAACTGATGTCCAGAAAGCATTTGATGCAAACAGGACATAAGCTGAATTTGTTAATTAATCCAGTAGCATTGTAGAAAATAAGTTTTTGTGACTTATTTTGAAAATTCTATAAATGCCTCAGTGTGTGGTGCTCTGCCAGACACTGGCCATTGGACTTGATATGTGCTGCATGTCTGCTTTACGAGAAGAGAAACATTTCAAAACTTCATCCATATCGAGTGTGACATGGCAGTGAACCATGACCATCGGGGATGGATATGAGTCAAGAGATTCTTAAAATCAACATTCACATCTCAAGGCTATAGCAGTATCGCTAGAGTGGCCATAAAAGCCTTCACAGCAACAAAGAGATTAAATGTTATTAATTCATAGCTATTGATAAAATGATGAGTGAGATGAGATGTATTCAGCTCAAAAAGGACTGTTGGAAACTGTCCTTTTAGGTGGTGATGGCTGTATTTATGAATACAATTTGATGAAGCGTTGAAGATGAGGGTTGTGACTGCTGTGGTTTATTTCTGTATAGACTGATATTCACTTCCTTAGGCTTGATTTACATTGGTAAAATTTATCTTCCAAATCAGAGAAGAAAAGACCTGTGAAAAAACTAGAAGATTCTTTGGGGAAATTGCTGTCTTTGCTATGTTGTCATGATAAATTTTCACAACATTTGCAAATTTTTACTGTACCTTGTTATGGCAAAGGTTCTCACCATGAGAAAATTACACATGGAGAACCTGAGTGCTAAATCAGCTCATTTTCTAGGATGTGGAGGCTGCCATACATAAAGTCTGTGTTTGTGTTTTCTGATAGAATGTCTTAAGACCTTTCTTGGGATAGCCCTTATTTTTCTCATGAGGTATCATGGTAGAATATTGGCTATAGCATGGCTAAATATTGAGGAGAACTTAAAAATAAGACTTGAAAACTCACTGAAAAGAGTTGGGCTTGCACAAACACTGACGGACTTTAATAAGTATATGCCAGTACTGCTGAAGGCCCAAAGAGCAGGGAAATTATCATATACCCAAACTTGTTTGCTTCAGTTATCCCGTACGTGAGTCTGCCATCTGAGTTTGATGCTGAAAGGATTATCTAAGATATATTCTCTGCCATCGTTCCAGTATTAATTGTAATATTTTTAAAATAAAATTTTCCTGCACTGTGTAATACTGCTGAAGCTAAACTCCAACTTGCTGAATCAAACCCCAGTGATTTCTTTTCCATCTCGATATCGATAGTGCTCTTCCAAGCTTGTTAATTCATAGTTGTGTGATGTTTATCCTCAGACAAAATGTCCAGTAATTTCTGATGTCACATTAGCCTTATGGCAATATGATGTTTCTCCTCATTGAGTTTCTTCATGGTACTCATTTTGCCAGCTGTGCAAACAAGCACAAGTCTAGCATCTGGAAAACTGCAATTGCAACTTGTAACTCGGCTGAGATTCTTTTATTCCATCTTCTGAGTCTCAACAATTTTTCCTGATATATTTCAAGGCTAACTGTCATGGAGCTCTACCCTGAGAGGGACAGCGGTGGAGACTCGAGTGAGCTTAAACTGCCCTCAGGACGAGAGTTAATTTGTGTGTTACTGACGTTTCACACAGTGAGAAGGATTAGATTTAACAAACCTATTGGCTCTCATTTCTTATTTTTGGCTCTTGTTAGTTGTGATACAGTTTATGTGTAAATTCTCTTTTCTCATCTAATTTCCTTTCTAATTAATCCTGTAATGAAGTCGCAATGTTTAATATTTGTCATGTCAGCTTTTTAGTGCAGCTGTATGAATATGTCATTATGACTTCATTGCAGCATTATGCAAATGATGAAGGACAATACATTAGTGGAAATTTCCATTTATTAAAAAAAGGGAAATAAATATCGAACAAGTTTGTTTTGGGGTTTTTTTTTACATATCCCATTTTCCTGAGTTTGTTACCACGTTTTTAAAAATGTAGACATGTATTATATATAACTAACTTCATCAGTTTAGTTAATGTTTTGAAATTTAAACTGGACAAAGAGTATCTGATCATTATGAACATATAAAACTTTCCAGCAGGTATTGAGTGAGTTGAGTCTCGTTTTCTTTGTTGTTCAACTGTTCTGAAGGATTTGTTCTGCGCTGGCCTCTTTAGATCCATTTGTAAATTACACCTTGGTGTTAGACTATCCACAGATTGAATTTTTGTGATTTTTTTTTCTTTTCCCCAATAGCAAACGCATACAGGGACTCCAGTAACTGGGACTGTGAACACCATAGAAATTGAAGCTTTTAAGAGGCAGCAGGCACTCGCACCAGCAGGTATGTTCCACAGACAGAATTTCACTTTAATTCTTTTTTTTTTTCCCAAACAGTTGATGGAGCCCACTGTTCTGTAACTCTTGAAGTACATTTTGCCTCACCTCGGGATTTGCCAAATCCTTAGGACTATCTATTGTGAATGGTGCTGTGTGAAGGGTGCACTCCACTCACAATATATAGGACTGGATTTGGCAGGCATGGAGACATTTTTAGGTTGAATGTTCTGGCTAAGAAGACTGGAGATGGCCAGCTTGAAGTTACAGGGACTCTGCCCTTGGAGCATGTTCTTCATAAATGCTACACATGTATAGTAGTCGTAGCTTTCCGAGCCGATGTTGGAATCATGTGTAGTAGTGTGCTTTGTAAAATTGAACCCATTCCATTATACCATGCCATAAATGGAATTTGAATATCACAGATTCGTCTAAGAGACCACGAATTGAAGTGGGCCGTCATGGGATGGTTTTTCAGCACCCGGGTGTGGCTTCAGGAGTTCCTCTTCAACAGCTAATGCCAACGGCACAAGGTACTGTGTCACCACATGCCAATTGCACATTAATTTAACAAGGAGATGTTAGTGATGTGACTAGAAACTTGGGCTTCTGGCCTTCCAAGATCCTAGTCCCACCACACACTTCTCCATGTAAATTAATACTTGGTATGCAATGCCTGGTTTGTTTAAGGAGCTGAGTGACGGGCTCCAAAGGTGCATGTGGGCATGGAAATACGTCACAGGTGCTGATGCAAAATGGTTAATCTGAGAATTCTGGAACTGAGCCAATGATTTATGAAAAGGAAACCTCCTAATTTGCAACATCATGACAAATTTTTATACATTACTCATGCCAAGCTTTAGAATATGTGTTAGAGTGAATGTGTTAAGAACTAAACATTCTTTAGACTTCATGCTGTTGTTTTAGGTTAAAATCCATTAGCTCACCAGGGGTTTTTTTTTGGTTTTTTTTAAGTGTAAGACATTTAGAAGACATTTCCTGACATCTTTTCTTATAGTTGCTGTGCTCCAGATTTTAGTTGCAGTCCTTTGCATGAAATATTTTGTTGTTTATTGTAATGGTGATTTATTTTGTGTTTGTGATGTGGTATTTTCAAGTGATGATGTCTTGTGGCAAAGTAAGTAACAATTAGTCTATCGGACGTTGTTCTCCTCTTTATATCAGTAAAGAGCATTGAACGTTTTAATTTCATCTGTCTTATGCTTCCTTTTGCTTTGTAGGTGGAATGCCTCCCACTCCTCAAAGTGTACAGCTGACTGGACAGAAACAGAGTCAACAGCAGTATGACCCATCTAAAGGCCCTCCTGTGCAGAACGCAGCAAGTCTGCATACGCCTCCGCCGCAGCTGCCAGGGAGACTGCAGCCTGCAAATGTCCCTATGACGTCTCTCCCAGCTGCGCTGCAGCTTTCACAGCAGCAACCACAGATAGTGGAATCTCCAGCTCAGCCTCAGATTCAGGTGAAGATCCAGCCTCAAAGTGTACCCCTGACTTCCACTCCACTTCCAGCACCACTTCAACAGCAGGTGCCACCAGCAATCCATGTGCAAGGACAGACGCCAAACCAAGTGTCACAGCCACAAGCTACAGTACAGCAACAGGTACGGGAACTTTATTGGGATGAAAATGTGTTTGTTTCAATGCCCAGTAAAATCTAAGAGCATTATCTTCCTGAAAATATATGAAAAATGTTAACTTTTAAAAATTCTACTGGACATTTAATCCTTTCCTTATAAAAATGCAGGTGTACGTTTTTTATTAAATTAAAGTCTGCATGTTTTTCTGCTGTAGTGTAGCCCAAGACAGTATTTTGACCTAAACTCATCACTAACAAATGTGTTTTTTGAGCAGACTGTGACTCTGACACGACCATCTGCAGATCCTGCTCAGACCTCTCAGCGTCTTACGGCAAATACACTACCACCTACCTCATCCGTTGCGCCAGCAACTGTCTCAGGCACAACACCGCCTTCTACATATCCAGTACAAACAAACAGGACCTCTCCAGCAACTAACAAGTCCCTGTCTCCTATTGCATCAAAACCCCCAGGCTTAGCAGTAGCAGCAACACCTAAAACACAAAGTCCAGCTCAGAATGCAGCAGTATTACCACAGGACAACTCTCAAGACAAGCTTGCTGAGCAAGTAAAGCTGGTAAGATTTTTTTGTTTTTCCCAAAAACTCACGAACCATTAACACACAGATAACAATTAACATGAGCAATGTGTTTGAGTTACGAAAATTTGCTGTTTTTCAGGGGAATTGAGTGTTTGTGGTTCTTATTTATTTATTTATTCTGCTTTACATACTGAGATTTGCTTTTATGGGCATTAGAAGTTGAAGATGACTTACTGGTCTTCGTACCATTGTTGCATTCTTTCTCTTTATATTATCTAACTACTCATTTGAGATGACTGCAACCTTACTTATTTTTATAGCTGGAGGTGTTGTTTTGCTTATTTACCAGAAACATCATAGAGGACTTGTTTTTTTCACAAAATCAAGCAGTATTGAAAATGAAGATAATTTATCTTCTATGGATAAATACATCTGCAATTTCAATTTATGGAAAATAAAGTTTATCTTACTGCAGTTTGCATATATCTTGTAACTTTTTTTTTGTGCTGCCCAGTGAACCTTTTTTCTCCTGTTATTTAACAAAGTGCCTCTTGTAATACAGGTTGAAGTACTGTGATTCTCTTTACGTATAAGTTGAATTTAGTCTGTTAATTTTTTTGTTGATGCAGTGTTCAGACTTCATTTTTGTAATGACCACAGTGTGTCATGCTGTTACAGCTTTTTATGCTGTCAATTATTTTGATTAAGTGGGAGCAATTGTAATTTTTCTATTTGGCTACTATTTTAGGTGCATTCTGCAGCTTCATTGTAACTATGTGTACTTCTTTTTAAGGAAAATCAAATCCATCAGCGAATAGCAGAACTGAGAAAGGAAGGTTTGTGGTCCCTGAGGCGACTGCCTAAACTCCAAGAAGCTCCAAGACCAAAATCTCACTGGGATTATTTGCTGGAAGAAATGCAGTGGATGGCAACTGATTTTGCACAAGAGAGAAAGTGGAAGATGGCAACTGCTAAGAAGGTACTTGAGAAACATTTTTTGGACTCAGAACACTCAATCTTGATGTCCACTCAGCTTGGTGGCAAAGCTATTTAAATGATCTTTTTCTACAGATAGAAGTGATGGGAATATAAGGCACCAATTTTTAACTCGAATGAGAAGCCATGTTGTCAGCTTTGGATATTCTAGCATTTGAAACAAACTAATTAATTGTATTGTTTTTGGATGCAACTACTAGTTTTGGATTTTATTCCTCTCAAAATCAAATAGCTTAAGAGCCCCAGTCAATATGTTGAGTGTGTCATATTTAAAAAGTACAGCTATCATGCCTGTCTCACGAATCAGTTTTTCCCTCTCAATGAAGAGTAAGTATGGAATTTTGTAAATAACTTACATTGAGTGTGGTTGTCTGTCTGTCTGTCTGTCTTCTTTCTTCACCTCAGAAAAAGGAGAAAACATGGAGTTCTAAGGACAGCAGTGGAAACATGGAAGAGCACTGTTTCCATAGGGGAAGAGAGTAGCACAGTAGCAATAATTAAGTCAGTGATGGAATGAAAATTGTGGTGGTATGAGATGAAATATGTAAAATCTGTTTTACAATAAGCAAGAGTTTTCTATGCATTCTAGCATTGTTGCATCTTCTTTTGATATATTTATGATCAGTTTGGGGCAATGAAGAGAGCAACTGAAGGTCATTGGTTTAAATTGCTCAGTTGTTTTCTGTTGTGTATTCTGAAATGATGGAAACACAGAACTCTCTTCCTTATAAGCACGGTGTTGAAGTAGGTGTATCATTTTGTAAAATGAAGATCTGCATTTTGAATATAATTTAAATCTGGATTTGAAGCACTTACTCCGTTTGCAGCCAATGGTAGGTTTTTAATAATAGGAAAAACAGGAAGGGCAAATGTGAAATTTGGCTGGGTGATGAATGGCTTGAGACAAGCTC
>NW_010325993.1:0-2760 GCF_000700745.2 Antrostomus carolinensis
AACCTGGGGTTGTTCCTGCCCAGATGCAAATACTATTTAGGAATTTTTGGGTGAAACAAGTAATAATAAAATTTTCCTTGTGAAATATTTATCTTAATTATATGAAGCAACATTTTCCAGATGTATAAATAGATCTGGTTTAATATTTATAAAAAACTTAAGAAATACATCTATAATGAACCACAATAAAGATACTGATCCATTATGAATTTTTATAAACTTTTACAACACCTGAAGCAATACTACTGAGGACATCTGAGCCTAAAATAGTTTTTACCCTTGTAATAGTTTTTACCTTCCTGAAGGCCAGCTGAGTGCTTTACTACTGACACTCACTTTCCAAGGAATGTCTTTTTTGTGGTTGCCATTTTTTCATCACCCAATGATCATCCAAAATATTTGCATTTTCCCCATAATAGGATGTGAAAACCTGGTTGTTTTACTCTCAGAATCAGTTTTACTAGCTTTCCTTCCGGCTCTTTTGGTCTTAGATTCATGACTACAGAATCTACTTCTAGAAGAAGGTGATATTACAATGGAGATCAAAACTACTACATTTAGAACTATTTCAATTATTTCTGTGCATCAGACTATGAAAAGCTATCCTAACATCTCAAAGTACCAGATGAAAACAGAAGTCTTCTGTCATATTGCTGACCATTCGGTCAGCATCATAGGACTATCTCGATAAAAACTGAAACCTAAAAGAGCATGTTTATTTGTGGATTGTTTTCTTAAAGATTTATGTTCACTCCAAAGAGATGCGGAGAGGTTGCTTCTTTACTGATAGTTCTGTGAATTGACTGTGAAAAATTTATGCTGATTTACTCAGCTTATTCTTTAAATATATTCCTTACTTCCACACCATCACCGTTGCTACTAGTTACACATTTTCTTTGTTTGTATGTGTAGTATGGGAGTCTCATAATTAAAAAGCTGCCTACTCAAACTATTTAAAAAAAGGTTTCAAGCAAAGCAAAGGAAAGAAAAAAGAAAAGAAAAGAAAAGAGAAGAGAAGAGAAGAGAAGAGAAAAGAAAAGAAAAGAAAAGAAAAGAAAAGAAAAGAAAAGAAAAGCATTCTTTCATAAACAAAGCAGCATACATAAACATAATAATAGCACATATTAGCAGGCCATGTGCTAACTAGTGTGGTTCATTTTATTCACTAGATGAGCATTCTGCACAGTAAGAAATTTGAGGACCACTAAACACTGGGTTTTCTCAGTGTAAAAAACAACCTGTGTTTCAGCAGTTTAATCTAATCAACTGTGAATTTTTCACAGTGTTCAACAGACCTAAAATATTCTCATTTCTTACCCATGATATAATGGTCTAATGCCTATGTGTTGGGCTGCAGCATGAAGTATCATTGGGAAAACATCCAAGACTGTTTAATAAAACTTGTTTCTCCCTTTTTTATACTATGTGCAAAGTATACCATAGTTGTTACCACTAAACAGTTTTTTTTCTGAATTTATAAATGTCACAGGTAAATATCCTTCAAAGTTAATATGCAGAAAACACTTGAAAGTGTAAGCAAAAAAAATAAAATTAAATTAAAAAAACATTAATACAAGGTTCACTGTAAAACACACACTTTGACAATCAGTATTCTTACCTTAGAACAAAGAGCATTTCTAGAAAGCAGTTCTTGTAGAACTTGAGCACTGTGAAAATGTATGATTACATTGTCAGTTCACTTATTATGCATTCATCAAAGTGTTGATAATCTATTATTAATGCAATGGTTAAGACATGCCCTGTATGAGCATCCAGCCACATCTCAGTGATGTGAACACATACTTCTATTAGACCAACATCAAGGTACTCACCAATGTGGTTGTGCATGTTGGCCACTGACACTAGCAAAAAGATTTCTATATGCATTCTTAGAAGATTCTATTTGAAATGCCCTGATATTCTTTATGTTTCTTTGTTCTCCCGTGGTCATCGGACTCAATGATGTTTCCATCACCTGTTTTAAAATATGAGGAATAAAAATAGGCATTTTCCTCGAGAAACAACAAGGATCTATATCCATGTTTACAATATGCCTTCAAAGAAGCCAAAATTGTATAGCATAGGAACTTCCAGCTGATATTGTTCAGTTCTGTATGGCAGAAATAAACCTCAATCCTGTTAGCAGTGAAGTAGAGGGATGGATGTAGGAATGATGAAGAGAATAATATGGAAGAAATAACTAAAATTGAGTTTTCCTTGTCTCTGTTTTTAATTCGTAGGATAAATCAAGATCTACTGTAAGACGCTTAAAGGTGGAGAGACGGCAAAAGAAAATAGTTTCATGACTTAAAAAATTAGGGGTTTTAAATTAAAATCAAAGGATACAACTGATAGTAGAAAAGTGAATAAGTATCTATTACAAAATAACTTTATCTCCAGGCAAAACTAGTTTTTATTTGCCACTGGTTAAGAGTGTGTATCCCTCTAAGTCTACCTTAGCTGCTGTACAGTAACTTGTTAGAGCACACAAATCTGAGCATGTATATAAACACACAGCAACTTCAAAATAGGTATTAAAAGAAATCTATTTTCCCAAAGCTAATTAAATGTTCAATATTAGGATATCTGAGGTTTATTTTTATCTGTCTTCAAGAAGCTGGGTTCCAAATATGAAACTTAAAAAGCACTGCAGTCTGTTTAGGTCAAAACTATATCAGAGCCTGAACCACAGAATTTCATTAAGGTCTTTTAAGGTCGTTTACATATCTCCAGTTGTGGTGGGTTGACCCTGGCTAGAGG
>NW_010325994.1:0-674 GCF_000700745.2 Antrostomus carolinensis
CGCAAGCGGGGACCCAAGCCAAAGCCGCTGGTCGTGCAGGTAAATGCGCGGTGGAGCCCAGCCCAGCCCCGCAGCGCCCGGGCAGTCTGTTTGCAGCACGGCCTCATCCCCGGGGAGCTGCTTTCAGCAGGTTTCATCATGCTGAGGAGCCGTGGGCACAGCCCAGGCGCTTGGCGATGCCCCAGGGACCCCCAGGCCCCAGCGCTGAGCTCATCGGGCGGTCCTGGTCCCCCTTCCCCTCCAGCTGTGGGGCAGACCCGCTGCGCCCACGGCCGGGGGGCCTCGCAAGCTCGGCAGCAGCAGTGCTGCTTGGCCCCTGTTCCCAGACAGCTGATTGAAGGGTGCTTTTCTTCTTTTCATTGCTTCATTAATCTGGAGCAATGCGCAGCCTGTAAGTTGGAGTGGGCTGAGGCCGCCTGCTCAAGAACACGGTGCCCCGTGATGCAGCGTCCCGTAACGAGAGCTGCTGGAGGGGTGGGGGTTTCACCGGAGCCTTCGGCACCTGCCGGAGCACCAGCACCTCCTTCCCCAAACCTGCCTGGCTTTATGTTGCAGCTTCCCTCCTTTGCCCGCCGCTCGAACATCCTGACGGGGCTGCAGGACCCTGCTGTGGACAACAGGCCAAAGCTGGATCTCGGCTCCTCCGGCAAGAGCCAGCAGCACCAGTATGAACT
>NW_010325994.1:900-1152 GCF_000700745.2 Antrostomus carolinensis
TCATGGCCCAACCAAAAACCTTCTGGGCCCAGTCAAGAACCTTGCTGCAGAGAGCAAGAACGGGGCTGAGAAGAACCTGTCCAGTGGTACTGGGCCACCTCCCCGGGACAGGGTGACCAGCAATGGCCTCGGGGGGAAGATGAAGATCGTCAAGAACAAAAACAAGAACGGGCGCATTGTGATCGTCATGAGCAAGTACATGGAGAACGGGATGCAGGCGGTGAAGATCAAGTCCGGGGAGCCGCCCCGGAA
>NW_010325995.1:0-3387 GCF_000700745.2 Antrostomus carolinensis
GCCTTTTGGGAAAGGAGAGAGCATGGGTGACCCCAAAGCCAGCTGGTCCCCCAGGCCGGTGCCCACTGCCACCCCTCCTGTGCTGCGAGCGGCTGCAGGGGGCTCAGGGCAGGGTCCTGGGGAAGGGGCGTGTGGCCTCGGGAGCAGTAGAGTCACGGGCCCACCCCAGTGGCCATCCCCAGGCTTTGCTGGGGACACAGACCCAAATTTCCCTCCGTGGTCCCTTGTGTGCATCATCACCCTTCCTCCCTGCACTCCTGCAACAAGCAGGGATGCTCACCCTGTCCTGGAGCTGTTCCCTGGCTATGGCTGTCCCATACCAGGGACATTACCCCAGGCAGGGGACAGGGTCCTAGGCAGGGGACAGGGTCCTGGAGGACACCCCTGGCACCCATAGGATTTATGGCCATGGTAGCTGATGCTTTGGGGTGCAACACCAACAGCCACCCACCAAATCCCAACTCCAATGGTTTCCTACATCTCCAAAACACAACAGCTCATTTCCCAGAAACTGTAAACCTTAAAGGAGGAAAGGGGGGGAAATAAAGAAGAAAAACAAAAAAAAGAGAAAGAGTTTACAATGATTTTACCTCCCCTGACGGGCTACAGAAAAACCTCTGCGCTTTTATTTTTGCTCATTCGAGTGGTTCTGACCTGCTCTATAATTACGTTACTTTCTACCTACTGTGCAGAGGCATTTCCACACAGCTCTGCCTCTCACAGCTTTCTCTCGGGTTCCTGTGACGCCGTCACTCAAAGGCTTTCAAACCAGCGATGTAGAAATCAAAAAGAAAAGGAAAATGGTTGGAGACGCAGGGAGAATAAGTGCCCCTGCTTTTCTCTCCCTCTCTCTTTTTCCTCCGTCCCACCCCCCTCCATCCTCCTTTTTTTCTTCCCTCTTTTTTTTAAATTTTTTTTTTAATACTTTATTCATTTAATCTCTCCAAGTGAGAGCGTGAAGCATAATGAAGGGTTGGGACGGATTATTAGGAGCTGCTGATTTTGAGGGGGAGGGAAGGGGGGAAAAAAAGCCAGAGAAGAGAAAGAGAGAAGATAATTTGACATTTACTCCGACTGATCTAAACTCATTCGGGTGTATTTATGGCTTATAAAGTGTTTAGAGAGATTGAAAGGGGTTGAGGGAGGGCTGAGGGGGAGCGAGCAAGAGAAGGAGAGAAAACAATGTGAAGAAAAGGGAAAAGCCAGAGGAAAAAATAATATTGACTTGAAAACATGGCTCGTGCTTCGGCTGGAAGGACACTGTCCCTGTTGTCACCAGGGATAGGACAGGATAGAGTGGGATAGAGAGTGGGATGGAACAGGATGGGATGAGAGGGAATGGGATGGGATAGGATGGAATGGAGCAGGATGGGAGGGGATGGGATACTTACTGCCACCACCCCTGCCCACACTGACTCCCCAAACCCCACTCACCTCACCAGCTCCTCGTTGTACAGGGACCGTGGGGACTCCCTGCCCAGGATGTAGACCTGGCCCTTGAAGACAGAGAGGCGCACGGTGCCCAGCACCGCCTCCTGCGAGCGCCCGATGCACTGCCGGAGGAACTCGCACTCAGGGCTGTGCCAGAAGCCTGGGGAAGGAGGCAACATCAGCAGGGGATGAGGGAGGCCAGGGTGCCCCAGGGTGCCCATGCAGAGTGGTCCCCCCAGGCTAAGTCCTGCTAAGCAGACCCAGATAATTTACAAGGGAAGGGATGTGGTCAGGGGACTGGGAGAGGTGCCAGGACACCCAGGTTCAGCTCTGAGTGATGGAGATCCCATGTGTGTCCCTTCCCCTTGGTGGCCCTCACGTCCCTACCTGGGAGAGGAGGCTGGGACCAGCTACTGGAGGAGAGGCAGGGGAGCTAGTCTCCTTCCAGCTCCTACAGGTAGAGGTGATCATGGAAATGAAAAGCTTTGTTAAGTTACTGCCACTCAAAAACCACCATTTTGGGAGGGTCAGGTGGAGACAGATGGACACAGAATTTGGGGGGGAACCATCTCCCAGCACTCCAGGATGGGGACGGACAGGGATCAACCCCGAAGTGTCAACCCCAGTCATGGGCTCTGCTTGGGGGGATGAAGCACCAGCAGCAACACTTTGCTCCCGGGCAGCACTGGGAAGAGAAAGCCCCCAGCAATGGGGGTCCCAGCTGGCATGACAGCCCCCCAACACCTCAAGTCCCCAGGACCCCAGACAGCAAGTGCTGGGCTGAACCCTGGGCTGGGTGTTGGGGTGATGTGTGGGCACACTGTGGCCCCCTGAAACCCACCCAGTGGGAGCAGCCCTTGGCATTGAAGGCCACCAAGGCCATCATGTGCATGCAAAGGGGCCATGTCCCTGCCTGCTGCCCCTGTACCCACTCCTGTCCCTAAGTGGGGTAATTATCCAGGGAGCCCTCGGAGACCTGGAATAAAGCCTGGGAGATGGAGAGGGAGATAGAGATGGAGAGAGAAAGAGCCCATTCACGTCCCTCCGGTCATCCCTGGGTTTTATCTCTCCCATCGCCTCCCTTGCACACCGGTGCCCTCTCACCTTTCCCTTCCCAGCTGGGCTCCAGGGCCGAAGCCATTAAAGAAACAAACAATTTCTTTTGTTATTTGGCCTCAGCAGCCCCAAGAGGGGCCATATCCTGCAGCCTTGTCCCTTAGATCTGCATAGCCCTGCTCCAGGCATGGTATCACACCCCTTACCACCAAAACCATCTCCCTGACCAGAATCGCCCCTCACTGCCCTACCGCTGCACAGCCGGGGGGTTTGGGGACCCCTTCCCCACAATGGGCACTGCCACGCAGGCAGGGACCCCGGCTCCAGGCAAAGACACCCCTCTTTTTGGTAACCACCCTCCAGGTACAACCCTTCAAACATCAGGATTGATGTAGTGCTGTTGCATCCCCATAAAAATAAACTCGAGATACATTAAAATAAAAAACCAGTTAAATCCCAACTCAGACAGCTCCAGGTGGGAGGAAGCATCCCCCCCTCCTTGCCCCCCACCACAGATGCATTCCCCACTGGAAGTGATCCACCTTAATGAACTTCCCACCTTGTAACCACCATCCTGCCCTAATCACGATGCGGGCAGGGGGACAATGGCATTTCCGCACCTGGCCCTACCTGCTGGGACAGAACTGGCTTCAAAGCCACCCCTCCACAATGGGATCAATGGGGACAGGGGGAAGATAAACACTAATTCACCTGAAATCAGCGACTAGTTGCAATAATGAGGCGTTAAAGGAAGGTGAGCTTGAAAGCCTGGCCTCCGGCATGGGGACCCACGGGTGCTGCTTGCACCCCGTTGGGGTTGGTCCTTGGGTTTGGCTGTCAGGGAAGCCCAGGACCATGCTGAAAATCCCCAGGGATTCAGCATCTGGAGCCAGGGAAAGA
>NW_010325995.1:3416-5642 GCF_000700745.2 Antrostomus carolinensis
TTCGCCTGGCAGAAGTGGAGAGGGAGAAACAAAATCATGATTCCCCAAGTGGCTCTTGAATCTCGTGGCTTCCAAGTGATTAGAAATAAACAGAGAGGTTTGTGCTTAAATTAAAGAAAAAAAAAAGTGAAAAAAAAATGTAAATAAAAAGGCAACCCAGGACAAAGTAGAATAAAAACAGCCAGAGGCAGGAGTGGCATCGGAGAGCAAATTAAGGCAGGGGCTGGGATTGAAGGAGAAGGCAACCGAGATTTCTGCAGCCTCAGAAGCCCTCACCCCACCAGGCCCCTAAAATATAGTTTAAGCATCAAAGGGGCTTGAGTATTAAATGCCCTCCCAATGCTGGGTGTCTGTGCTATGGCACAGCCATGGGAATGGCAAAGGGCACCTGTGTGTTGGGTTTTGCTGACACATAAAGAAACCCCATAGGATACCGTCCCTGCAGCACAGGGGGACTGAGCTGAGACCCCTCAAATTCATCCCACATGGGTGGCTGATGAGCTGAGCTGGAGCTGCAGGGTACATCACAGGAGGAAGAACATTTCTGTCCCAAACTGCAGGTGCAAACTGGTGTCCTCTTGTCCCTTACAGCTCCCAGCCCACCCTGAGCAGTGCTGTCCTTGAGCTGGGAGCAGCTGGAATCCCCTCCTGCAGCCCCCAGCAAAGCCACAACCCGCAGTGCCCCTGTGTGGGCTGCACACCGCATAGCACAGCCACGACCCTCACGTCCCACAGCCCCCCTGACTCCAGCAGCCAAGGTCACAGCACCTCGTGAGCCCCCTCCCATGCCATGTAACCCCATGCTTCCCCCAGACAGGGCATGGGGAGAGGTCTCTGGCTTCAAACCCCACCGCAGGGACAGCCATGCTGGGAGCTTGGCTGCTTGTGTCCCATATCCCAGTGTGATCTGGGCCCCGTGAGGAGCGGGCAGGTGGAGAGATGGAGTGGGTCAAATGGGAGAGGTGACGTGGGGACACAAAAGGATGGTGAATTACAGCCTGTGAGACATCCCAATGCATTGGATGGGACAAAGCAGTGGCACTGGGCTGGGAGAGACGCTGGGAGCATCCCCCACCAGCAAGCCCTCGTGACAGGTGACATGTCCTCCCCAAGGCAGCGTGCGTGGAGCCCCTTCTGCACAAAACCAGGCAGAGCGAGGGGTCGGGCTCAGCCCTCGGCACCAGCAAACCCATCTTTTCTCCGTGAGCAGCCTCAAAATCCACACCTGAATTTTACATCCCTGAGCACCTGCACCAGCAGGACCTGCCGCCTCCGGTAGCAAGGGAGGAGGAGGAGGATGATGAGGGAGGATGCTGCTGCAGCAGCAGAACTGGACCGTACGTACCATTGTACACCAGCTCAGAGAATTTCAAGGCGAGCCCCTGTTTGATTTTCCGTACTTCCCGGTCCATGGTGAAGGCCTCGATATCTAAATGCGCATGGTATAGGATCGTTCCCGCTGGGGTCTCATAGATACCTAGCCATTTTTCCAGGCAGGGGGAAAAGCAGAAAAAGAGAGAGAAAGGAATGAGACCAAAACTGTCAGCAAATGACAAAAAATAATGACTTGGCTGTGGTCGAGCGCATTCAGTCCCAGCTTGCTGTAAAATGCATCTGTCATTATATTCATGCTGGGGCCGAGACAGTCCACTCCGCACCTTGCGGAGAAAATTTCTAGATTCCCCTCTTTGAAGAGGCACTCTGACGAGGCTAAATGACAGGGTTTGGGAACCGATCCCCCCACCGATCCGTGCCCAACGGTCTGCGGCTGAAAACCTGTAATTAAAGGAACGATGCGGGGCACAGGCACGGGGAGTGCAGGGCCTGAAATATCCTCCTCTCCCCTCGGCTGGTGAGAAAGAGCCCCGCACGTCCGCTGAGAAGCAATGAGGCTACCTGGGGGCTGGGAGGGCAACCTCATTTGGGGTTGGCAGGGCCCCCCAAAGTCCCTTTGCCCCTGCCCCCACCATTGCACGAGGCCTGGGGATGGAGTGATGCTTAATTATTTCAGTGATGGGGGTAACGCTGCGGGAAGGGGGAGCTGCTCCCTTTGTTCCAGCAGCTTGGGGCTTATTTACTGCATGACGTGTTTACTTGGTGGTTAAATACGAGGGTGGCCATGTAGTGCTGTGCTCCGGGTTGGATGTGGGTGGAAAGCTGATGGGGGGAAACGCTGAGCTAGTCTGGCAGCAAACACGTGGCGGGCATGGCTGTAACCTGCCTGTG
>NW_010325995.1:5674-6010 GCF_000700745.2 Antrostomus carolinensis
AACCTGCCTGTGGCCAAGGCTGCTCCATCAGTATGACATCCCTGTCACCTGCCCGCCCGCGGGGACAGTCCCCTCCCAATGCCAGGCATCTGTGCTATGGCACAGCCATGGGAATGGCAAAGGGCAGCTGTGTGTTGGGTTTTATTGACACATAAAGAAACCCCTTAGGAAACCATCCCTGCCAAAGGGGATGTGTCCCCAACCAGCCCCAGACTTGTGACAGGATGAGTGGAGCCCATGGGGCTCAAACACCCACCAGGCTCTGCCTGCATCTGGAGAGTGACACAGGCTCAAGTGGGGTCCTGTTCTGGGGTGACCACAGATCCCACAGACATG
>NW_010325996.1:0-9096 GCF_000700745.2 Antrostomus carolinensis
GAGCACTGGCGTGGAGGTGGCGGGTGCTCCTGGTTCAGGGCCACGCTGGGGGCTGTGGCGTGTTCCAACCAAAACCTGCAGCTCCTGTGTCCTTCTGGAGGACATAAAGTCCTCTGATCGCTACAACTCCTGGCTGCCACAGGTTTTGGTTCTAAGGTTTCCCTGGTGTGTGTATTCTCAGGTGACTTGTAGTATGGCTGAGCACAGGCTGTATTCTCCCATTCTGGGGGAGCCAGCACCCATCTGGGGTTCTCCCTCCCTCCCTCCCCAGCTACCCATTTTCACAAAACCTGGGGAAATGAATGTCTGAGGCTTCTGCCCCATTGGACTGAACTTGGCCAGTGAGCCAAGGCCTGGAGGAGAAGGGGGAGGGTGGGAGGCACCAGGCAGTCCTGCAGCTCTCCAGCAGTCAGTGGTGCTCTTTCCAGTCACCAGTACCAGTTTACCCACCACGGGGATGGTGTGAGCGGGAGGTGGCTGGAAGATGGTGCCATTGGAAACCCTCCTCTGTCCCTCCACCCCACAGGCAGGGCCACCGCGGGCAGGGACACTGCAGACAGGGGCACCATGGCCAGGGACACTGCAGACAGGGCCACCGTGGGCAGGGACACTGCAGACAGGGCTGCGAGCAGCCGGGCAGCAGCACTCACTCCACGTCAGTGCTGTTCTCCGTCGCGCAGGGGCTGTATGTGTACTTGTAGACCTGCACAGGAATGAAGTCGGACGTGATGGCGATCACCAGTCCGTTCCCGATGACAGCCAGGATGCCGATGGCCTCCAGGACCTGCAGCCAGATTCCTGCGGGAGAGGAGCGGTCAGGGAGGCTCTGGCAGCTCCCTGCCGCTGGTCGAGGGTTGCAGATGAAGCTCCAGCTCAGGGATGGGTTTGGCATGGCCAGAAGAGCTCAAAGAAGGAGGCCTCTAAGCTGCTCCTCAGCCTCTGCAGGGTCTGAGGTTGCTTCTCCTTCCCCATCCCACAGCTCTCCCTGGGCTCTCCTGCCTCCATGGTGAAGGGACATGAGTCCCTGGCAAAGGGACACCCAAGGGCTTCACACCAGGGATGGGGTTTAACGCCAGCACCGTTCGCAGAACCAGCAGCGCTGGAGGAGGGGTTGTGCTCCTCAGGCCCCATCTCACCGATGTCGTTGGCCTTCCTGGGCACCATGCGCCGGTACAGCCGCATCATCTTGATGGCATCCAGGCGGATCTCGAAGAGGTTGTTGCAGAAGGCCAGCAGCGGGGCCAGGGGAAAGGCGGCGACGAAAATGGTGGTGAAGCTGTACTGGATCACTGCGGGGGAGGACAATGCTGGGTGCTGGTGTGAAGCCACCACTGAGGGGACATCCCTCAGGGTCCTGACCACTGTCTGAGTTTGTCCTGCTTTGTGGCTTGTGTCAGAGAAGCTTTGCAGGGGTGAAGGGGGGAATAGACCTGTCTTGGGGACCCCAAACCCCCACAGGGAACACCCACCTCTCACTGTGGGAGAGGGGGATCTGTGGGGGCCCCTCAGGGCACTGGATGAGCCAGCCAGGCAGAGGGGCCACCCGGGGGTCACAGCCATCACCCCTGGGAGGAAGGGACGGTCCCAGGCAGGGGCCCAAGGCCAGCACAGTTGCCTGCTCTCTCTTCCTTTGGGAATGGCCTCCTCGGTGTGCCGGAGCTCTCGGAGTGGGGCTGGGCGTGGAGCTGGGTCTTGGAGCTCTCCCTTGCCTACGTTGGGCTTCCCAGCATCAGGAGTCACCAGCCAAGGAGGGCCCGTGGCTCTGTGCCCACCATTCCTTGCTTGACCCCCTGCCCATGTTACATACCCATCTCCAAGAACTCGTCAAACAAGCTGGAGATGTAGACCTCGTTGAGTCGATAGTTGTTCAGCCACTGCCTTTTGCAGGGGTCCTCAGCCTCCTCCTCCTCTCCTAACATCACGCTTCTCTTCTTGGGGCGCTTCTTGTTCTTGCGTAGCTTGTAGCATATCCAGCTGCAAGGGGAGGGAGCGGTTTGTAGGGCTGCCTGCAGAGGACAGCAGGGCTGAACTGCTGACACTGACAGCCCTGGAGACCTGAGGAAGGACAAGGAGGAAGTCTTGGCCCAAAGACCAGGGTTACTCCGTGTAAGATCTGGGAAGCTGTCCTGAAGGCGCAGGAGCACCAGCGAGCGCTCGGCGGGCTGGAGGAGAGCTTACGGGATGAAGTACTCCATCACGTTGCTGATGGTCTGCTTGAGCAGCATGATGATGGCCATCTGGATGAAGAGGTCGGTGATGCAGCCGCTGGGGTGGCACTGCGAAGGGATGAGAGGAGAGGAGTTGTGCCCCGTGAGCAGGGTGGCCTGGCCCGAGGGGCTGTTTGGCCAAGGCAGGTTCTGCAGGAGGAAGCTGAGATTCCCAGAGCCTGGCTGGGCAGTAGGGGAAGGAAGAGCAGGAGTAGGTCAGAGAGCTTCATGGCAAGTCCCTCACCTCCTCCAGCCGCCACTTGCCAGCAACACGCACGTAGTTCCCTGGGTGGCCGTTGATCCTGAGCAAGGAAGTGACAACAGCGATATCTGTTGAGCCCCATCAGTGACCCCCGTTGGATGAACATCCAGGTGCAGGATGGGGGGCATCATCCTCCGAGCACTGGTGGAGAGGGAAGGGGCTTCCCCCACCCACCATGCCCACGGGGAAAGTCATGGCCCTGCTGAGGTCCCAAATGGGGTCCCTGTGCCTGGCGGGGAGGGTGGAGGGACTGGGCTGTCCCTGGACCCTGGGGACAGTTGGGGATGTATGGCCCCAACCCAGGCTCCCCTCTGCTCCCCCTGGGCCCCTGGCCACGACTCACCGCCCCAGGAAAAAGGCGATGTAGATGAGGGAAGAGAAGTTTGTGAAGAACTGGAAAGTGAAGAGCTTCACAGTGAAGTTGTTCTCACGCTGGGAGAAGGTCCGTGGTTTCTCTGGGGAAGGGAGCAAAGTGTAGGGGCTTGGTCACAGAGTGGTGGCACCTTGTCCTGCTCCCCCTCGGATGCCACAAAAGCTCCTTCAAGGTTGGAAGGGTGTCTGTGCCCCTCATGGAGCCTTCTCTGCCCTTTGCCTGAGCCCTTTGATGGAGCTGAGCCCAGCTAAGCATGGAGGTCCCTCAGAGCCATGAGCTGGGGGAGAAGGGGCCCTTCAGCTGGGAGGAAAACCATGCTGTGAGCTCTCCTGCAGCTGTGGTGGCTTCCTGCTCATACTGGGTCTCAGCCCTGCAGGGTGGCTGCCCCTCCAAAGCGTAATGTGTCTGAGGGACAGGCAGCTGCCTGCACGTGAGCCACAGGTGAGCTTGTGTGTTGGAGGGCTGCTGACCTCCCATGGGGACCTGCACCGCAAGAGCTGCCTGGTAGATGCTTTGTGATGGTGGAGGAAGGGAAGGGGCTGGGAGCCTGGCTGCTTTTGGGGACCAAGGGTCACTGCTGGGCAGCTCCATATGCTGTGGGGGCAGGTGGGAGATAGCCCCCAGTTCTCCTTACCCAGGTCACAGAGGAAGAGGGCCACACGCCTGTTGACCTGCAGAAGAGAGGTGTAGCACGAGAGGGAAGGGTTGATGGTGGACAAGCAAGGAGAAGACCCACTGCCCACCCCGTGTCTCACTCCTCACCTTGGTCATGATGACAATGGTGACATAGTGCAGCACGGCCCCCGTCATCACCGCCATGGTGTTGGCCTGCTCGCGGAGGAACTCAAAGCCACTCTGGGTGAAGAAAGCCGTTGCTATCACTCGGTAAATGACGAGGGCGTGGGCGATGCCGATCAGCACAGCAATCTGTGGAGGAGGGCAACAGGGTGGTGAGAAGCCGTGCATGGAGGGCATGGGCTTCATCCCACCTGAGGACCACCAGCCTTTCAAACCACGGCTCCCTTCAACAGAGCTCCTCTGGACATGGCCTCAAATGCCAGCCAGTGTTCTTCAGTGAGGGGTGTGAGGTTCATAAGGTGGATGTCTCCACCTGAACTACTCGCCTAGACTCTGTTAGCCCACGGGGAGAAATGAGGACAGCAGTGGTTTGCTTCTTCCTACCCTCTGTGTTACTGCCTTGGTCCTCACCACCTTCTACTGAGGGAGCAGAGCCTTCTGCCCAGATCCCGAAAGGGTGGTTGGCCTCTCCCATCAGCACAGCGAGGTGTGAGCTTGGATCCCTGTGATGGGCACGGACCCACCCTAACAACATGGTTTCTGCCTTTTCTCCAGCAATAGGAGACCCTGAGGTGCTGATCTTGCAGTGAAGTGAGGAGGGAAGGAGGAAAGCCCATGTGCCCTTAAGCCAGATCTCCCCATGTTCACCCTGGCACATACCATCACCAGAACCAAGAGGAGTATGATGGTGCTGCGGAAGTAGGAGTGCTGGTACTTCCGGGGTTCATGCTGCAAGTTATTGATCAGCTCCATAGCCAGCTCCTCCTGCAAAATAAATAAAATCAAAAAATGGGAGAGAGGATCCAGCAGAGCTGTGCCCAGGTAGTGGAAGGTCCGGGGTGGGCGTGTTAATGGAGATACAGGATGAGCAGCACCAGAGGAGGACAGGGATGAACACCCAACGCGACCCACAACAGTGTGGCCAGTCCTGATTGAGTTCGAGCCCTTGGGTAGGTGGGGAGGTGACTAGCAGTGCACTGAGGTGGCTAGTGTCTGCTTAACTCTCTGGAGGGCTCTGTCTCTCCTGGGACTGGCAGATGTTTGCTTTGCTGTTTGTTTAAGTGTCTCCATTAGATGTTGACATCTAATGAGAATCAAGCTGGGCAAGGGGGTCCCTGAGACGTGTCTTTTCTGTAGGTCCAGCTGACCCCTGCCCCAAGAAGGGAAGCGCTAAGAAGGAAAGATGACATCCTCACCTCTTCCTCATCCCACCGGTACAGGTCCCAGTTGGTGACCACGGTGGCTCTCTGTCTCTTCCAGAGCTCCAGGAACACCGTGGCTGAGGGGAGAAGGAGAGAGCGGGATGGCTCTGGAGATGAAGTCACCTCTCCATCCCAAAGAGCAGGACGAGTCACATCACCACCCAACCTGGTGGCAAATCAGCCCCAACTGCCCTTGGCCCATGAAGGACATCCCAGTGACTGGGGAGGACCCCGGCCACGCAGCAGTGAGTGCTGGGCCCCACGTGGGGATGGGGATGGAGGCACGTGGGTGAGCATTCACGGGGAGCCAGGCCAGCTCTTGATGTCTGCAGGGGGTTTGGCATAAACCAGAGTGGGCACCGGGGCTGTTCTGCTGTGGTGGGCACGTTTACCTGGCACCAGCCAGACACGTTGTTCTGGATTAATGAGAAACACACTTTCAAGTGGAGGAGATGTCCTGCACTGCACCCCAGCACAGCTACACCTCATCCAAAACCACTCCTGTTGATCTGGATTGACCTTCCTGAGCCTGTCCCTGTGTAAACCAGCACACAGCGACACGCAAGACCACATCTGTGACCTGCTCCAGCTGTGGTCTCGCAGGTGAAACACCCAGCCCACACTGCAGGGTGGTGGTGGTGGAAGCCAAATGAGATGTGTGGCTAATGTGGTGATGGGGTTACATCAGCTCAGAGCCTATTGATCTGCTGTGCTGGTTCCACAGCAGCTACGGGATCAGGCAGCAATCTGGGGAGGCTGAGGAGGGATCTGGTGGTCCCTCCCTCCTCCTGCAGCTGTAACCACTTACAGGCAGCTGCTAGAAAAGCCCAGCCAGAGAGGCTGTTGGGTGCTTTGCAGGAGGGTTGTGGTGGGTGAAGGTCTCTGGCAGGACAGGTAAGGAGTGTTTGGGGAGCTGAAGGGAAATGCTGGGGTGATTTTTGTCCCTTGCTTTGTCTGGAAGGGGAGCTGATGGCCCTGGAAGAAGAGGAGGTGGGGACTGAAAAGCCCCTGAATGGTGAAGCTGTGTTGGTGTCCCATTTTTCTCTACCTGCTCTCCCCCTAAGCCATGGTGATCTCCCCACTCTTCCAAGCTGTGTGCTCTTGGCACCAAGACATTGACACCTACCCCAGATCGCCATGAACATGGCAAACAAAACCGTCCCCTCGTTGTCAATCATGTGAGTGACCTGGAGAAGATCAAGGAAGAGTGTGATGAGGGCAGTGGGGTGGAAGACCTGGGGGTCTGGGGAGAGGCCTCTGTGCTCCTCATGCCACCCTGTTTCTCCCCAGGACAGGTAAAGGTGCTGCAGGAGGGAAAACATGGGATAGGGATGGGCAGTGGGACTTGTTAGTGGGAAACTCTTCCTTGGTGCTGGAGACCGCAACCAGGTGACACCCCCTCCTCACTGCACGTGTTCTTGGAGGTTTCCTCTGTGTTGTAGGCAGTTTGCTGGCGTGGCTTTTCCTTCTGGTGGTGTGGGGACAGCACAAACTGGGAGTGTTCCCCACCCTCTGCCTTGAACCTGTCTTGGGGAGGCAGCTACCTACCTTGGCGTAGGTGCAGGTGTCGGAGAGCAGCCAGAACGGGCACTTCTGGTCGCAGAGCGGGCACATGATGGTGTTACTGGCTTCACAGATCTCCTTGCTGGAGAGAGAGGTGTAGAGGGAAGCAAAGGGGAGGAACAGCGGCTCAAAGCCACACGTGCAGCAAAGGCTCGTGAACAGGATGGGTGCTGAGTGTTCCCAACTGCCTTACCTCACCTGGCTGGAGTTGAAAATGGTAATCCCAGCCACGAAGACCACCAGCCCAGCCACCGCAGCGAACCCCAGCAGGTAGGTGTACCAGCCCAGCCAGGCGAAGTACAGGGCCACCTTCTCACCAAAATAGCACCTGGAAGGGAAGGTGAGATGTGGTTTGCGGCCAGTGGAGGAGACCATGTTGTCAGGGGTCACTAGAAAATGCTCTTCCACCCCAGAAGGGATGTCAGGTCCAGGAGGGACAGTGCTCTCTGCATGTCTGGGGATTTTGGTGGGATTGGGGGATTCAGCCCAACCGAGCAGAGGAGCTGGAGGAACCACCCTGGTGCAGCATTTCCCAGGGGATTTTGGCAGCAGCACGTGCGAGGAGATGCAGCTGGGTCTCCTGGTGCTCTGACTGAGGGGGAATGCACTGAAGTGGGTCGTGGACATTGCCAATGTCCCCCCATGTTGGGGCTGCGTGGCTGAGGCGTGCTGGGAGGGGAACACAGGGAGATGTGGGGGCTGCTCGGTCTGCACGGCGCGGTGTGGGGCACCAGCTGCCTTAGTCAACCTGGCGACTGATGCAGACTAAGGAGGGAGATCTTATTTCTTTTTTTCCCTCATTTTTTTCTCCCCTCTTCCCCTGGTCGGTGTGCTGCAGGGAGAGCTGCTCTGGCTTATGAACTGGATGTGGTCCCACAAGCGCTGCCTCTGCCTTTCTGCTGGGGGAGCCCAGGGGGTCTGACTGGAGGGGAGGTGTCTGTGTGGGGTCCGACTGCCCATGGGCCAGGTGAGAGGGGTGGGAGGGGTTGGGGGACCGAGTTGCAATCGGTGCCTATGGAACAATTTTAGGGCTTGAAGCAGCTGAGGGGGCTGCAGGCTGCCGTGTTTCTCAAAGCAATTTCTCCGTCTGGGCTCAGCTCTCTCCCTGCTTTCGTGTCTTGTTTTTATGGGGCAACATCTCAGTTTTTCTGGTGTGGGGACAAGGGTTGGAGAGATGGGTAAGAAATGCTGGTAACTACTGACTGATGGACCTGCCTCCCCTCCTGGATTCCAGGGGAATTAACTTTATACTGGCAACCAAAGGTGGTGATGTGCTCCCTGGCCTTTGCTTAAAACAAACAAAAAACCCAATTTCACCCCAGCTTCATGCTCAGCCCCTTAATCCTTCTGTGATAGCAACAAGTCATGATGCATTGACCTTGGAACTGGTAAGTCTCGTACACCATGGAGACGTGAAGAGTCCCTGGTGCCTCTGCCAGAGCTGTAAACTAACAAATGTTTAAGGAAGGAGAGCAGCTCTCCATTTTAATACTTCATCCCCTAACAAAGCCACTTCATGAAGTAGCATCTTCTGCCCTCCTTCCCCTGGCCATGGAGAGTTACTTTTCTTCCCCTTTTAAAACCTGAGCTGTGCTCTTCCCTCAGTTTTAACGCGGTGATAGGAGCCCCTTGTTGCCTTCAACACCCCAAGTTCAGCCTCAGGCTGGACGTGCTGCTCCGATGCTCTGCTCCCTCCTTCCCTTCCTCCTGATCATGGGAGTGTGTGGTTGAAAATGAAACCAGCTAATTAAAAACCCCGCAGATGTGGGGGTTTTTTCATACCGCAAAACTAGCGGATGGAGCTCGGGGCCACGGGGATACCCCTCAGGGTAAGAGCTTTGCTGGTTTCAGAAGAAGCCAAATACTTGTGAGAAGAGCCAGATCCAAACTAAAGATTTAAAAGGAAAGACCGGAGCCTGGCAGAGGCCATCGGGCTCTCTGGGATTCAGGTGGGACCTCTCGGTTGGAAGGATCTGCTGTGCCTCTTCTGCTGGTGTTACCTGATCTTCTCAATCGGCTGTTGGCAAAATATATCTCTCCAGCGAGCCCATTTCTCCTTTAGGAATTCCCTGACCTCTTCTTTCTGGAGAGCAGAGAAGTTGGTTGGATACAGGAATATTAGGGTGACCTTAAACCCCAGCCCAGCTCCTGGTGCTGTCGGGAGCTTTGTCGTGCTCATCATGTGATGCAGCCCCCGTTACCCAAAGGTTTCCCCCACCCAGTTCTGCTCCCCAGCCTCTCACAGCTTTTCCTCCCAGGCACCCATGTGCTCGGCCTCACCTCGTGCAGGGGAAACGTTGCCTCAAAGACCTTCTTCTTCAGCAGGTCTCGCAGATTCTCTGTCAGCAGAGCAGAATGGAGAGGATTAGTGAAGCTTTGCTCTCGCCCCAGGTGTTCCCTGCCAGGCACAATCACCCCAAACCTTTTCTAGAGCCTTTGGGGTGGGCAAAAAAATAAACCAAACCAAAAATATTGCCTGGGAGAGGCTGAGCGGTTCCAAAGGGATCAGCACTAATTCCTGTGGTTGTGGGGCTCTGCCAGGTCCTGGGAGGCTGCTGCAGAGCCAACAGCCTGCACTGCCCTGCTCGTGTCGGGAGGGATGAGCTCTTCTAGGGACACAGGGGAGTGGTGGTGGGCAGCTGAGGTCGGGGGTTTGGGCAGAGGGAGGAGAGCGCTGCTGCTGGTTCCTGC
>NW_010325996.1:9138-9500 GCF_000700745.2 Antrostomus carolinensis
CGGCTGCTGGTCCCTGCGCGCCAAAGCCCCCAGCCTCTGGATGCGGCAGCAAATTTACTTGTCTGAGCAGCACCCTGGCTTTCTCCCCCCACCCCTGCATCCTGCCCGGGGTGACGAGGCAGCTGGGGATGCCCGTGCCCACCGTGGGGCAGGGGTCCCGCTGCGGTTCCAGGCTGAGCATCACCCCTGCTGACCCCCCTCCCTTACCGACTTGTCTGAGCAGCACCCTGGCTTTCTCCCCCCACCCCTGCATCCTGCCCGGGGTGACGAGGCAGCTGGGGATGCCCGTGCCCACCGTGGGGCAGGGGTCCCGCTGCGGTTCCAGGCTGAGCATCACCCCTGCTGACCCCCCTCCCTTACCG
>NW_010325996.1:9515-12480 GCF_000700745.2 Antrostomus carolinensis
GGCGTCACCGTGTTCTGCAGGATGAAGTTCACGATCCGTATCCTGAGCAAGGAGAAACTGTGGTTAAAGGCTGTGCTGGGGACACAGAGCCTTTCCAGTGGTCCTGGAAAATGGGAGGGAAGGGAGAAGGTATGCACCGAAATCCAGGGAAGGGTGGGGGCAGAGGTGGGGAGCTGGCTGTGGACAGGGAGGAGCTGGCAGCTTGGCACAGGGCAGGGGGAGGTGGTTCTCTGGGGAAGATGAAAAGCCTGGCCCATCTGTGAGCTGAGCTGGGAAGGGGATGCTGGTGTGGAAAAAGGGGAGAGCAAGATGCTGGAAGTCAGGAGCCCAGCTCAGCACCCACCTGGTGGTCACTGGTATGTCCTGGTGGACATTGGGGTTCTGCAGCCTGCTGTCAGGGTTCCTCAGGAGCCACTGGTATTTCTGGAAGATATGTGTTGGGGCACGGACTCCATAAAATAGCTTCTTGTCCTCGATTTTCTGGTGGGTGGAAGCAAAAGGCTGTTAGAACAACGCTGGCAGAGCTGCACAGGCCAGGGGCCAGGTGAGTCCTGGGGCTGGGGTCTCCCCTGCTCGAGCAAGTGGTTTATTTTCCAGCACTGATTTGGTGATCAGCTCAATGGTTCTGGTCTCTCCCATCTCCTGGGATGCAGGAGCCCAAACCAGGCTCCTGGGTACCACAAGTATCTGCTGCCTTTTCCTCCCACAGCCCCTCACCTTGATGGTGAACCCCTTCTTGCTCAGCTCATCCAGGAACTTCTTCCTCTTGATCTCCTTCTCACTGCCCACTTCATGGATGCTGCTTACCAGGACGAAATCCCACTTCTCTTCATCCTGCCCACAGAAAACACCAGGGAATTTACAGGGGTGGAAAGCTGAGAGCTCTCCCTCGGCTCCAGCCTCTCAGAGGTTTGGATCTTCATTACGACTGTGTAGACGGCCCCTGGGAACTGAGAGTGAGTGGGATGATGGGGATGGGGAAACTGAGGCAGCTGCTGCCTTGACACTGTGCTGCTCCCCTCTTTGAGGTGTGCCAAGCTCACTGTGGGAGCAAATCTTACCGGGGGGGTAAACGGGTCCGTGTCTTCAACAGGAAAATCCCTCCAGGGAGTCAGCAGAATCTCATCCTGTGGAAGAGAAAACCAGGGAAGGCTTCAGCAAGCTCCCTGGGAGATCCCATGCCTGGGCATGGAGTGAAGGTTTGGACGGTGTCACGATGCCCTGGATCAGAGCCTGCTGAGGCATCGGGATCAAGGTGGGCACAGGTGAGCACTGCTCTGCAGTTTGGGATCTTCCTGAGCCAAATACGGCTCCATGTTTAGGGGTCCTGGAGCCACCATGGCTCTGTGAGTGTGTGCAGCATCCTCTTAGACTCCTGTAACCCCCGACAGCGCCGGGGCCCTGGGGCTGAGAGGGAACTGGCCAGGAGAAAAAACCTCCCTCTGCTCTGGACTTCGCTCCTTCTTGTTTCACCCAGTGCCCTGACATTTGTGCTGGAACAGTGTCAACACTGAACCTTCTCTCCCCACGCTACAGTGGGTTTTACAATCTTGAATCAGCCTTTTCCCCTCCTCACTCGTCCCTATCAGATGGGGCACTCGGCTTTTGGCGAGGGTGGGGAAGGTGGTTTGACATTCCGGTGAAGGGAGAGCAGAGCACAGGCATTCGGAGCCTTGCACAACCCTGGGACTGAGCAAAGTGTCCTTGGAAAACACTGCGGATGCCTCAGCCTGTGGCCGAGGGATGGGGAAGGTGAGTTGCTGGTGCTTGGCTCCTGCCTGGTTCCCTCCTGGCTCTGAAGAGCGAGGCTGCACAGGGTGACCGCAGCCGCTCACCTGCACTATTGAACCCTAATTATGCTCAGAGACCCGGGTGGTGCAGCTCTGGGGGGCCAGGAAGCAAATAAGGTGGCCCAGTGGCAGCAGCTGCCCTCTGCCCAGCAGGATGTGCCAGCCCGGGGTGCTCCTATGCTGAAGGATGATGCAGCGAGCACCCTCGAGTGGCCTGGACTTGGTGGGTTCCCAGAACTGGAGCACATCAGCTTCCAACCACTCTGTCCCTGTCCCCTGTGCCCGGCTTCCCTGGTGTGATCCCAGCCTGGCTCTGCAGCCGTAGTTCCCTCTTGGGCAAGAGGAGATGAGTCCAACCATCATTCAGTGGATTGGTGAGAGCACACCTGGCTTCAGATCCCAGGGAACATGAGGCATTTAACAAAGACGTGCTCTGCAGGCTGTGCTGTGACAGGGCAGGGAATGGATCCTGTCTTAAAAAATGCATTTTTGTTTTGGTTTGGTTTTTTTGTAGTTCTCTGATGTGACTCATGGTGCAGCCCCACAAACAGTTATACTGCCCATCCCGAGGGCACAGTGACACAGCACAGAGGTGGGAAGGAGAACCAGGGGATGGAGATATCGTCAGTCAGTGCTGCCACCAAAGATGCTGTGACCTGAAAGAGCGGCCAGCCAGACGAGTTCATCCAGCTGTAATCTCGGGAGCAGAGCGGTGGTGGTGAAACCCTGTCCTGATGTAAGACCTGGATTCCAAGCTTTCACTGAAGAATGAGGCCATGGGAGCAGGAGAGACGGGGATGAGGAAAGGGCTGAAATGCTCTGCCAAATTCTCTCCCACGTGGAGCCAGAGCCCCAGCTTCCCCTGCAGCAAAAGGGCCATGGGGAGACTGACCAAGAGAAAGGCAAAGTGAGGTTGGAGAAGGGGGATATCCCCCCCCAGAGATGCTGTTGCAAGAAGAACTAGAACTTCCCACTGCTAAAAGGTGCCAATTCAGGCCAAGACACAGAGGTGGGGGTGTGGTGCTGTCCTCTGCTCCACCAATGCCCTGAGCAGGCTTTGGGGTGCAGGAATTGGGCTTTGACTTGGGTTGGTGTCCCCAGGGGTAGAAAATGCCTGGCTCCTTCCCGCCATCCTTCCCGCCATCCTTCCCGCCATCCTTCCCGCCATCCTTCCC
>NW_010325996.1:12573-12851 GCF_000700745.2 Antrostomus carolinensis
ATCCTTCCCTCTATAACATCACTGGTCTCTCTGATGCTGCAGCCAGATCCTGTCCCTGCTTCTCCATCTTCCCACAGTAGCACACCCTGATTTTAATCCCAGGAGAGACTCTTTGTTTTCTTATTTTCCAGTCAAGCCCCGAGGATCAGTGGCCACCCGTGCAGGGCTCTGGGCAATGAGGATGTGGTGGTAGCAGGGTCTGGCTTTTCTCTGCGTTCCCATGGCAACGTGCTTTACGGCCGGGTACCCGCGCTGCAGGCACCGCGCGTGGCTGAGGA
>NW_010325996.1:12949-17956 GCF_000700745.2 Antrostomus carolinensis
GACGAGGGAGGAGCGGCTCCAGCAGCTTTGGATCGTGACACAAAACCCGCTTTAAGCCTCGGCTGCTGTGCGGGAGCCCGGCCGGCTTTTGGGGCCAGATGTGGGTTTTTGGCAGGGCTGGTTGCAGAGGACAGGGGCTCTGGGCCACTTCTGCTCCCAGCCCTGTTTTGCAGTCCCAGGGGACTATGAGGCCGCTTTGCTCAGGCAGCACAAGGCAGGATCGCCCCGCGGGCAGGCTCTGGAGCTGTTGATAAACCCTGGACTCTAATCCCTGCTATCAAGGAGGACGGTGCCTGTCTCGCTCCTTCCTGCCCCGTGGCTGGCGCAGGGTTGGAGATGTGCTGTGTAAAGCTGCAGGAGATGTAACCAGCACAGTGAGGAGCAGGAATTTTGGTGTTAAAAAGGGTTTATGTGCCCTGATGTGCACCTGGTTTCTTTCCAGGTGTATCAGTGGGTCCCTGTCCCCTTGTCATGGGGCAGGTAACCCACTGCCCTGCATAAGGCTGCTGGGTCCTTCAGAGAAATGGTGACAAGCACCCTTGGGCCAGGGGTGTAGTCACCTGCGTGAGTAACTCGGCCAAAGGACCTGGATGGGATCCGGCATCCTTGTTTTCCTTTCTAATTGTGGATGGGAATTGGATTGGTGAGGGTTTGGGTGGATCCCATCACCCACACGGAGATGATCAAACTGCTCTTATCTCGGGGACGTTTCTTACAAACGTTTCTCTCCGAGCACTCCCACCTGTTCCTGAGAAATGTGACAATCTTTAACTGGGCGGGCAGATGGGACACCTGTACAGTTACTCGCTGCCCCAATCTTTGAGAGTTTGCCTGGCTCTTTGAATTAAAAAATGGTGTCTTTTCCTTCAAGACAGAGAAACAAACCCTCTCATCTCCCCCTCTCCCCTTGCTTGATTCCAGGTGCTCCCGAAACATCTGGGGCTGTTGTCTCTATACGCAGTGCCTGGGTCTCTACAAGTGAAAGATCTGGTCTGAGTCCAAACCAACCTTCTCTGATCTGTGCTCTGGCACCTCTGAACCCTGGTACCGATATCTGGGGCCACGTCTGACCCCACTGCACCCCAGGGTGCTGCCTGGGGCTCAGCTCCACCTTGCTCCCCGCTGCAGAGCTGGCAGCACGCTCTGCTTGCTCCTGGTAGGAATAGGACTGCTCGCTGGAGAGAGGAGCAGGAGGTTTGTAGTGCAATTTCAGAATGTAAAGGCTGAAAGCACAGGAGTGGTAGAGATCAGAGCTTAGCGTGTCCCACGTTTCCAAGCTACAGGTGGCTCAGAGATGCTGAAAACAACCTCTTGGAGCTGGCTGAGCGGTTTGTTTCCTACCTGCATGGTGATGTGTGGTCTCTTGCCCTCTCTCTCCGTTGGCTTCTCTGGGCAGGTCTGAGGAGCTGGCTCTTGGGCAGATGGTGAAGCTGAGGCTGCAGGTGGGACAAGCTGGGAAGCTCCTGGGGTTTCTGGCAGAATTTCTGGCAGAGTGTGGTTTCCTGCCCCAGCTCCTTTGCCTCAGGTCGCATGTGAACCGAGCAGCCTCGACTTCCGTGTGGGACTCTTGCCCGCCCGGGGCGGGAGCTGCCTCTGCAGTGGGCAGATAGCGAGGAGGTGAGAGCTGCCCTTCGCCCAAAGGAGTGGCGAGCCCAGTACCGCCCAGCAGAGCAGGTAACCCTGCCCAGTTCCTCTTGCCAACTCCAGTTCTCCACCAGCCCATCTTCCTCCTCAGCCCCACTCAGTGCTGATGCTGCTGCCGTATCCTGTGAATGTCCCCAAAGAAGTGTCACAACCAGGGGCTGGAAGGAGGAAGGATGTGAACGTCCCCAGAGTGGTGTCACAAACAGGCCAAAAGGAGGAAGGAGGTATCAGCAGAAGCTCTAGAAAGTGTTAAACTATTTCTTACAAGGAGAGGAAAAAAACATTAAACCTAAAAAGAGAAAATAAAGCTGAGTTGTGCATCACCTGCCTGATGCTCAGGGTGAAGTCTGGGCCCCACAGGAGAGACGGGAGGGAGGGGATGGGAGCAGCGTGGGCTTTGGGAGCGGGTGGGATGGGGCCGGGGGGAGTTTGTAACAGCCACAAGCTCCCAGATAAGCGAGGACACCACTCCATGCTTTTTTCCACTTGAACACAGCCCTGCTCCTCCCTGCCTTGGACAGTGGCCTCATTTGCTCTCCACCACTTTGGTTTCCTTCAGTGGCCTCCAGAAACCCTTCTGTGAACCTCAGAGGAAATCTGCCTTCCTGGAAGGACAGAACAGAGTCTGAGAAATCCGTTCTTCACGCCTCGCTGCCTGGCAGAACCAGCACTGGGAGCCCTGTGATTTTTCCCCTGTGGGTAACAGTGCTGTTGCATGAAGGGCATCAGGGTTTGGCATCAGCGATGACGGGAACATCTGTAAGTGTTTTACAGTCCTTAAGAACAAGTATCCCCCCTTTCCTGGCTGAAGAGGAAAGCACCAAAGTGCGCTCAGATTGTTCCTCCAAACCAGAGCCCTCCTGCCTCCCTGCTCTTTAAAATCTTGTCGCTTCCAAGCCGATGCGATTTGTGAGTACAGCTGCTCCAGCCGCGGCTTCCCAATGGTGTTTGTGTCGGGATGCTGGGCTGTGGCCCACGGGAAACCCTAACCAAATCACTGAGCGCTTTTTTTGTCCACAAAGGCTCGATCCATCTGGAGTGATGGCTTGGAGCAGTGTATAAATCTGTTTTTACAAAGAGGGAGTGAAAAGGTTATGTGTACGCCAGGTCTGACGGCTCTCCCTGTGTCTGTTTTCTGGGGTCTTTGTTGTTTTAGTTTCCGTGCTAAGAGCTGCCTTTTCCTGGGATGGTGACTGCTCCGGATTCCCTTGTGCTCTCCAACAGCATTGCTGTAGGTGGCTCTTAAATAAAGTAAGTCCTGGGGGGAAGCGGTCTGTGTCCTGGCAGGAAAGGCAGCCGGCGTTCCCAGAGCACTGTTACCAGTTAAGCCAACATCACTCTGCAGCTTTGCCAAGTGCCTGGAACAGACTCAGAATCAGACCTGCAATTTTTAAAAAGAAGGAGAAAAGAGGAAAAAAAGAGTTGTTTTCCAAATTTCCTGCTGGGTGTGAAATCAGGAGCAGAGCAGGGGAAGGAGCGGGCAGACCTTTAGCCTCCCAGCAGCAATCTGCAGGGCTGGCCAGGAGGAGAAAGCTGTCCTTATCTCCTGCAGGTGCAGGAGAATGTGTGCGTGTGTATCCACCGTGGGAGGTGGGCTTGGTGGGAAGTGGGCTTGGTGGTGCTTTCCACAGCTCCTGAGAGGACCAAAGGCCCTTGCAACGTGAGCATGGCTGGGTTAAACAGGAAGGGGGTTGGGTGTAGGTGGGACAGCCACGTTGCTCCACCTGCACACCTGTTTCTTCCTCCTGCAAACTTTGCCGCGTAGGACTGGGAGGACTTTGCTCTCCAGATAGACCAGCTCATTGAACACAGGCTCCAAAAGCTCAGGGGCTTTACCAGCCGGTGGGGAAGGCAAGTCCATGCCTGCAGATTGGCTTTGTCTGCGGTATCCGACCCCCACAGCATCTCTCATGGCACTCAGAGGTGACTGTGCTTTTTCTTCTTCAGTTTAGGAGGAATTTGGCTTTGTCCAGCCTCTGTTTAGCTCCTTTTGCAGCAAGGCAGGCAAACAAATTGATGGTGTTCCTCTTTCAGTGCTTTCCTTCCCACGTAACCCTCCTGTCTCAGCACTGATCACTCGTGGGGGAATGGTACTGAGGATGGCAGCAGGGAAAACTGAAACCAGGGAGGGAGATGATGTGCCTTCCAGCCTGTTGGTGAAAAATCTGCCTAAGACGTGAAGTGTGGTGGAACTCTGGCTCATACCTGTGCCGAGGTATTGAAACTGCGTAAGCTCGCTGTAAGCAGCTAGAATTATCTCATATTATCACCCTCAGCTGTTTATTGCTGCTGGGGCTGGACACGTGTTCCCATCCCAATCCCCGGCAGCATCGCACCGCTCAGGGCAGCGGTTTGACCCCGCAGCTCTTTGGGAGCGCTCCCTCGTGCTGGTAACCCCGGCTGGATCTGGAGACGCTCATTTCCACCCGGAACAAACAGCTGAAGGCTTCTGTGTGTGAAACCGCTTCAGCTGGACAGAGGAGACCTGTCTGCCCCCGGCCGGACAATGACGCTTTCTGACAGGGAGCTCCTCTCCTGAGCGCGCAAAGCCCGCCCTGCGTGCGAGCATCCCTGCTGCAGGATGCTGCTGAAACACTTCTTTGTCCTTTTCAGTGCCCAGGGTCTTGGATTTTTTTTGCAAGAGAAAAGTTTAAAGGGTATTGCGTTCCTGTGTATCTGGCTAGAAGGATATTAAAGAAGAAAGATCCTTCAGAAGGTTGTTTAGTTGTTTTTTAGCACCAAACTGCACCTTTGTGGTTCGCAGGGCTGTTTTCCCTGGAGCTCCTCGATGGCACTGCTGAACTGAGTAAAGCAGAGATTCTTTGTCCAGCCCAACAAAGGGGCTGGCTGCTGATTCAGACGAGAGCCCAGCACTAGACATATCCTTAGGTACTACAAGAATTCAGTTTGTGTAATGAGGGGGGAAAAAAAAAAAAAAAAAAAAGAAAAAAATTTAGGACTTCTTTCTGTCTTCATTTTGAAGACATCAGTCAAAGGCCAGACAGAAGTGGGCAACTCCTGCTGGCAGAGCCAGGGCGCTGCCTGTCCCAGCCCAGCTGGCTGCTGCCATCGGGTGGACAGCTCTTTTGTTTGCAGGCACACACATCTCATTTCTTCCTCGGTCACACTTCTCGGCTCCTGCAGGGCTTTCTCTTCTCTCCGTGTGGGCGCTGGTTTAACCCCGGCGGCAGCTCAACGCAGCCGCTCGCTCGCCCTGCCCTGCCCGGGACATGGCGGTGAAACAGAAGGGTGAAAGTGAGAGAACTGCTGGGCTGAGATAACTTAATAATGGAAACAAAACTGAAATTAAAATCATAGTTATAGTAACACTAATAACGGAATACACCAATGAGCGATGCCCAG
>NW_010325997.1:0-1141 GCF_000700745.2 Antrostomus carolinensis
GGTGGGGGGTGTAAGGGCCATATTTATTATTTTTTTGTTTGTTCCCCCTCCTGTTTTCCTGTCGTGGCTATTTCTTGCTCAATTGTACTCCAAATGCTCTGTACGTGGGGCTTCTCTTCCACCCATCTTATTTGCTGCTCTCCTTTTTGTAAGTGTGAAAAGGTCTGGAGGGGTTTGATGTTTTGCGTTTCAATCAAAATGTATTTTTTTTCTCTTTTTCCTTCCCATTTTTAAGCCAGTTCAGATGACTGTTTTGCCAGCCTCTTCCTTTATTCCCTTCACACACACACACACCACACACACAAAAAAAAAAGCGCCATGTAAAGCCTTTATGGTGTATGGGCTCCCCACACTTCCACCGAAAGCCAGAGCGGTGCTGGGCTCGGCAGCCTCCATTAGGGAGCCGTGGGTTTGGTTTTTGCCTGGCTTTTGCTAGCTAGGGCATCTTCTCACTCCTGACCCCCTCAGATGGGACCAAGGTGGCCCTCCTGTCTCCCCCTCCCCCCGAGGTGGTCCGTGCATCTTCAGTCGCCATCGGCGCTGGCACAGCGGTGCAAGATCAACTCTTATCGTGTGTTTATATAATGGCCTTTGTGCCTGTACGTGGGTATTTTATATTATATAAAAGGGGATCGGTGCAAAATGGTGTGTGGGGGGGAAGCGGCGCTGGTGGCTAGATAGTATTTTTATTATTTTTTTGAGGCTGTGTAGTATATTGTAGGTGTCTGCGTAATGTCGGGGGTATTCACGTATGCAAACGTTCAGGCACAGCATACGCTTGCTTTGAGGTTGTGTGTGTGTTAATCCCTTATGGAAAACTAAATGGTTTAACTAAATGACTGCCCTGCAGCCCCTGGGAACGCTGCCTTGGCTGGAGAGTGCAGGAGGGGTGGCAGGCAGGGCAGGGAGGCTTAAGCCTGCTGGGGAGGGAGAGGGGGAGAGATGGCTTTTTAAATTTTACACATATAAGTAATATAAATTTCATATATAATAATATAAATTTTATATGTAAAATTTTATTTCTTTTTGTAATAGTAGACTGGAAGATCAGATGATAAGAGCGGAAGCTGTAGATGTTGCGAAGTAGAAGCAAATGTGGTAGATCTTTGAACTGCTGGAGCAGTTGTTTTGGGGGGGGCGG
>NW_010325997.1:1158-11110 GCF_000700745.2 Antrostomus carolinensis
GTGCTGTGAATCCAGGCTGTTGCTCTCTGGCTATCCTCCGCCCAGGTTTTCTGAGCACACTTGTGTGTGTGTTGGGGGGGAGATAAGGCAAAATGACAGCTGTGTGAGACCATGATTTTTCACTCCATTATCCTGCTCTGTGCTTCCACCCCCTCACCCCGGAGCATATTTTAGATTCCCCTTTGGAGCCTGTTGCTTAATCAGCTAGAAGGGCTGCTGCCTCGTTGTTGTTCAAGAAACCCTTCTTAACCTGGCTCCTGCCTGTCCCAGAAGGGTGGGACCCAATTTAGGCTTGGGACTGTGGTGTTGCAGGGTGGTAACCGCTGTGCCCTGGTACAGAAGGGACCCTGCTGGGACCTATTGCCTGACCTCTGCAGCTTGCTTGGCTGTGCTTGCCCAGGCTGGGAGTTGCGCTTGAGTGGAAGTTCTCAGGGTTCACAGGTCTGGGCAAACATAGCCATGAAAGAAGGAGGTTCGAGAGTTGTCTTCCTGATGGTGGTGTGACAGGTTCCCAGGGACACAGACCTTTGATCGTTCGTTGGAGTAGGAGCGTAAGCAAGTCAGATGTATGTTAATGTGGTTATACAGAACAGCAGGCAGCGGATAAAAATCGTGTCTGTTTGCTGCGCCCTCACCCAGGTACGCCTGCCTCCCGCTTCGGTTCCCAAGGCTCTGCCTACATTCCTTGTAGTAAGAAAGTCAAAAATAGCCACAGGGTTTTGTAGACTTTAGACACACAGAAACCCACATGCATAAGTAAATACTAGGTGAGGGGACTCCACCTCTAAGTGTTTTGTGTGTGGTTTCTGGTGACTGGAGCTCTGCTTTCAGGGTTCACAATGTCCCCTGAATGCCTTGATAGGATTATTTCCCTGTATGTCTCTGCAGCCCATCCATTCCTCTTTCTGTAATCCCATCTCCTGGGGCAAGAGAAGCAGCTCTGGGTTTATAGTATGCCCAGAATCCTGTAGCTGGGATTATTTTTTGTGCTTGTGTCTTACAAGGCTATTCCTCCCTTCTTTCTTTCAGTGATGCTTCCTTCCCACTGAGCTCCAGCCAGGGAAAGTTCCTCTCACCTACTTGTCAAAACATGAATCATTCCTCACCTTTCCTGTCCCCAACAGGCTCTGTGTCTGCATTTTGTACGCTAATAATGTGGCATTGCATAGATTAGGAGTGTGGCACATCCCTCTAAAAGGAGACGCGTTGGCTGTCTCAGGGAGAGCCACAGTTCCTAGAATAAGTTGGTGGCCACAGAAGGGGCGAGGGAAGTGGGGCTCTTAATGGGGGGAATGGCTGGAACTGTGTTTGGCCAAGGTGTTTGCAGCAGAAGTTGAGGTTGGCAGGGAGAACAAACTCTGCGGCCACGGTCCTTCCACCTAGTTGGTTTTGTGTGGAAGGTGAGTAGGCTAAGCCTGGGCATGTTGATGGAGCATAGCAGGTCAAAGGGTTAGCTAATCACCTCGGGTAAAGTGATGAGGAAAGGCCTGAGCTGCTAAAAACAAACAGCTGGCACACCTGGGTAGGCAAGAGAGACAGAGAGGCTCAGGTAGACTAAAGGAAGCTGTGATCCCATCAGCAGAAGTTGCATGAAGATAAGCAAATGGTGTTCCTAGTCAGTGCGCCTGACCTCTCGGGGTTCAGTTTGGTGATGTCTCCTCCCTGTGCCGGCCCCCGCCTCAGGGCAGTGGAGTCACTTGCTCCTGGCAGTCTCGTCTGTCTCTCGCAGCCCTTGGGTCCTGTGCTTCACCACCACCAAGATGCTGGTCTAGGGCTGGGCCAGAGAGCATTCTTTCTCGTAGGGTTTTTTATGCCTGTCCCTTCTGATGTCTCATGAAGCTACCGCTGTCCTGGTGCCAGGTATTGTAGGTTACAAGGATCAGTACCATCTCTCTTCACAGTAGTGTGAAGTGATCACCCACTGAAACCTTTTTAGGAGGGATTTTCTGCCCCCTCCCCCAATCTCTGAACAAAGTGGTGGGCAAGAGATTCAATCCTTCTTCATTCCCATAATGGGAACATGGAAAACATGCTTGAAAGGATCATATTCCTGCAGCATTTCTAGCTCATGCTATCCCTGAGCATCCAGGAGATCAGGAGAGGTGATAGAGGCTGTGTAGAAAGTGAAGTATTTCAAGATTAAAAACTGTGCCCAGCCTCTGGGTGAAGTGGGGAGGTCTCTTCTGTAGTCTTACATGATTCACTTCCCGTTTCTGCTCTGACTCTGCACTTTCTGTGCTTCTTTTCTCAGCACGACTGAACCATGGAGCTTCGAGTGGGGAACAAATACCGACTGGGCAGAAAGATTGGCAGTGGTTCATTTGGAGACATTTACCTAGGTGAGTGTGAGTCTGTCCTTCCATTTGCAAAGTTGTTTTTCTCAATTACATCTTTGTTTTGGGGTTGTTTTTCTTGCCTGTTGATATTTGTGGGCACCATGTAAGGTTGGAGGTGGTGGAGAGAAAAAGAGCATCAAGGAATACTGCTGGTTGTTGCCGGTCTTCTGATGGCAAAGAAAGTGTGGTGAGCTCAGCTTTGCCAGCAAGTGAGTGGTGTTTGATCAGACTGGTTTAGATTTGGACTATTCAGGGCATATTTGTCATACACCTTACTTGAGCTCTCACTTCCTTTTCTTGAGCTTGGATGTGTGTGTGGTTATAAACTCTGTAAAGAGTGGGTGGTGAAAAGGAAGGAGATAGTTGTTCCTTCAGGGTAGAATGAATGAAGTCTTGGGAAGATCGGTAGTGGAAGAGGTGGTCCAGCACCAGTGAGAGAGAGGTCTGAGACCAGGAGGTGTAAAACAGGCCGGAGAGGCTGGCCTGGTTAAAGTCCTGGGGCCCAGATCTGTTAGATCTGTAATGGGATTTAGAGTTAATGTCTGGAATGACCTGAGCTGGGAGCTCAATGGACAGAGCCCGTGAGATCCTGGGTTTCCGGTTACCATGGCAGGTCACTTGGGGAGAAGTTCTTCCAAAGCAGCATGCTGATGCGTAGATATGTTCCCCAATGCTTTGCGTGCTGATGTTTTTATTGGCTCAAACCATGTGGGGCCAGAGTGACAAGACTACCCAGTAGCCTAATCGATCCCTCCGTGAGAGCTGGTGTGGCTCTACCTGTTGTCTAGTTCTCACCACTACCTCTTTAGTCGTGGTCCTGCAGGCCAGCAGAACGATTACCCTCTCCTTTCCTGGTGTTTGCACCCTTTGGGTACTTACAGATGGTCATCATATCCTCCTTGACTGTTAATTTGCTCAGTTGAGTTGTATTTTGCTTCCCAGTACATCCATCGCTCTTGCTCCTCCTTCAGTTTTTCCCAGTTTGTCCGTCTGCTAAGCAGCTTGGAGCCCACACAGCATTCGAGGTGTGGCATTTCCAGTGCTGGGCAGGGAAGGGCTACCCTTGACTGATCTGTAATGTGATGCCTCTGCCTCCACCACTTTGGGTCTCCTTGGCTTCCCACTTCACCAACACTGTATCTGGTTGCAGAATTGGCCTTGGTGCACTGTCAGCTGTGTTGTAGGAGATCTCTTCTAGGTTCTGCAACATCTTCCCATCCCTCCCCAAGTTCCTTTTGTTGAATACCTAATAGTTTAGATTATTTTTCCCTGTGTTTGTAAATCACCTTCTGTTTTGTACCTCTGGCTTTTATCTCCAGTTCCCTCTTACTTTATTCTCCCTTGGTCGGTGTTGGCAGCCTCTCTTGATTAAGTATCTTGTGGGAATCATCAGTAACATGCTTTGTTGACACCTTTATCCAGAGCATGAACAAAGATGATAAATAATGGATCTGGGATCCCAATTCTACCATGTGCTGCCTTTACCACAGCCTACTTGGGTATGTCATTCCTCTGGCCCTCCAGCCAGTCAGTGTCTTGGATGACAGATCTTTTAATTCCCAGGTGCTGGGGATTGAGGGGTGATAGCCCAGACACAGCATTTTCCACCTATGCTAGGGCTTGAAGCCTTCCAGAGCCTCTCTAGGACAGTATAAATTGTCAGGATCTTGCAAAACATCTGGGATACGCATGGAGAAAGAAGAGGGGTACTGAGTGGAAAGGCCTGATGCTGTATTCCTTTGTACTACCTAACAGGTTGTCCACCTGTGCAAGGGAGGCACGGAAAGCAGGCTCTGGTGAAGGGATTGTACCCGCCTTGCCCGTAACCAAACAACATGAGAGGCGGAGGAAGCCCCAGAGTGGTGAGCACAGCAGGATGTCTCCAACTGCTGAGTTCAACCAAGTTACTTGAATGCAGTATCAAAGCCCTTGTGATGTTCACTGAGGTGCAAGCCAGCATGTTTTGAAGCATTGATAGCGAGACTTCTAGGAGCCTGGGTGACTCCCCAGCCTGGAGGGATGCGACATGTAGTCTCTGATGGTGCGTCTGGAGGACGCTTCTGCTCATGCTGTCCTCTCACAGTCTGCTCTGCAGACAGAGGGACTCATTCACAAGGCCTTCTCTCCTGCACCAGATTCACCTCACAGTTCTCTTGATAATGGCGTGGAGACAGAGCAAAGACAGACAAGCTTTGTCTGTCTCTGAAGGTGTGCATGGGCTGTGTGGTTTATCCCCAGCCTCTCTCTTTTAGGGTGTTAGTACCTTCACCCACTTTGTAACCAGTGGGTACTGTGTGCTGAGCTTTTTGGGATTTGGGATTCCTTCCTCTCAGAAGGAAACTTGAATTTCTATATGGGCAGACACAAAGGGTGGACTCCTGTTAATCCTTGGCTGGGGCTTAAAGTGCAATGCCTTGCTTGCCTGCCCTACTTTGGGAGTAGAGATGTGCTGGAGGGGTTGATATTCCTCCCATGTTGGCTTGGGAGGGTGGGAAATGAGATTAAGCTGCCCACCAGCCTTGGCTAGTCTACAAATGCTCACTCAGAGGGCAAAACCCAGTTTGTGGAGCAGCTGCTGAGACCTTTGGGCCCTCAGAGGGGAGGTGCTTTGTTAGAGGTGTTAGCCAAGAGGCAAGGCAAGGTTGCTGGACCTGTGGTCGAGGTTGGGATGCACTGGAGGGGACATCAGGGGTGGATAGGAGTGGGGAACAGTGGGGCAGACAAAGCATGCTGGGATCTGGCTGCCTGGGGACAGTTCCTGGTGGCAGGCTCCTCCCTCGCTGGGAGGGGAGTGCCTTCCCTTTGTTTCCTGGACTGTTAACTCTCTCTTGCCCTATGTGACTTCTTCCATCTGTTCCCTGCCCTCCTTTCTTCCCTGCCAAGCTGGCAAGAGGGGAGCGGACGGTGGGGCGAGCAGGAGGACCCCGATGCACAGGGAGGGTGGCGTTTATCGTCTCAGACATACAGTAAGCTTCCGCTCTGAGCAGATCCTGTTTAGCTGGTGACATCCTCTGTCCCCGGGGCCCTGTTTCAAACAGCTCTTGATGAATGAGTTGAATTTGTGCAGCCCTCACAGTGGAGAGAGACTGGGGGTGGATGTTAGGAGTTATCCCCAATCCTACATACGTCTCTCGAGTGGCTCTGCTGCGTTTGTCTGAAATGTGGTGCTTTCCAGTCTGGAGAGGGAGTGGAGAACTGTTGCTTTTGTACTTGTAGCTTTAAAAAAGATGGTGGTTAAAGCATGGAACAAAGGATCAGAAAGACTCCTGCCCCTGAATTCCCTCCTTGCTTGTGGTAGTCTCTGTCTGGGTCGATCTCTAGCTAAAAATGACAAGAGGGAACAACCTGAAGACATACGGGGGCTTGGGGAGGGGATGAGCCTAAAGCATTCAGTTGGTGACCCCGTCAGCAAAGAATAGCTCCTCATTAGGTCCAGTTGGTCCCACTTTTGCTGTTCTAGGGCACAGGGTTGTTTCTTCTTTTTTTAAGAGACTGAGTGTTTGGGCTGTGGAGAGTGTGGGGCTGAAGGCCATGTTGATCATTTGAATGGCATATTCACATTTTGCAGAATCTAAGTTTTCTTGCTGCTTACCCCTCCTTTCCCTTATCCTGCTTTACATGCTCGCAGATAACATTCCCCACCTGCAGACAGCCTGGTAGATGGCTGCTTCATCATCTTCCTAAACACACAGGGTTGTGTGGAGATGAGAACTCATTTATCACAGTTCAGCTTTGGTGTTCATTCGAAATGCTAATGCTGCTGCTGCCAAAAGTCAACAGGACTTATCATTGCATGGGCTAGGAGAGGGAAAAATTCCCCCAAGGAACAAACAAGGGAGCTGCTGTAGAGGATTTGGAGGAAAGTTTTCACAAAGGCAGGGGAAACGGAGAAGGAGAGGAAGAGCTCTTATCTTTTTGGATGTCCTGGGTGTTTACATGCTAAATGAGTGCCAGTGATTGAATACTAATTTAAAAGGTAGGTACTACTCCAGGGCCATGCTCTTACTGTGATCTGAGCCCCTTTTTCTGCTCTCTTCCTTCTTGCAGTCCTGATGCTTGGAGGAAGGGTCCAGTGGAGGAAGGGAGTGAAGAGAGTGTACAGACTTGTTTTGCTGGCCAGCAGTTTTTAAGTGGAAGATGCCAGCGTCTTTCCAAAAGTAACCATTGGACAAGTGGCTCTGGCTCTCAGGATGGCTTTTTCCCTTTCCCTTCTCCTGGATCTTGAGTAAAAACCCTTATTAAATTCATCCCATTGCTCCTCCTTCCACTCCCTCGGAGCACCCTAAATAATTCCTCTCCCTCCTTGGTGTTTACAGCCTTTAAATATTTGCAGACTGTTGTCATGTCCCATTCTTCCTCCCCACCCTTCTTAGTTGTATCTCTTGTCTATGTTACATATTTAGCTCTTTTAATCTTTCTTAGTAAATCAAACCCTCTAGGCCTGATCATTTTTGTTCCTCTCTCACAAATTCCTAGCAGCTTGTCTGTCTTGCCCTGATGCTGTCGTATCTGGGTGACGTCTTTTTGCTAGCAGGCAGCTCTAGGCTAACTTTGTGTACAAGCCAGAACTCTTTAACAGGAGATGGATCTCCTTAGGGTCCAGGGCAGGAGGGATCCAGTTGTGTGAACATTTCCTTTTTTTTCTTTGGACCCTGGCTCTGGAGGAGGTGTGTGGAAAGAGGATGAATGGAGAAATCTATCTGCTGCTGTGGACTCTGAAAGTCTTATGATGGGGATCAGGTGGCACGAATTAACCAGACCTACCAAAACTAGCTATGGGATATCTGCAAAACATCACCTTTGACTCCAGCTCATGTTGGGCATGCATGTTCTGGAGTAGTTTATTTTGTGACAGTGTTCATAAGCTGCTCCTGACCAGAGCTGCTCTGATTTGTGTTTGAATGCAACTTTTAATAGTTACAGATATGAGGAAGGGCTTCTCTGTGTGTTTGTGAGGCAGGCATGGGAGGGGCGAAGAAAGAAGCAAGTCCTGAGTGTCATTCCCGTGACCTGTGTACAGATCTTAATTCTTTCCATTTTAGGATGATGTGAAACATCTGGAATCCTCTCAGCTAGGATGAGAGAAAGACCAGCCTGTTCCTCCTCTGACAATGCAGTTTGGGACCAGAGCACTGGTTTTCGTGGCTGGCAGCTCAGTTCTTTCAGAAAGAAGCACATGGGGTGGTGGTTTTACGTCATTGCAAACTATCTAGTGATACCTTCAACAGAGGCACCTGAGTAGCTTAATTCAGTACCGGATTCAGTTTATTTCTTCATGCTTCTAATTTAGAATATAGTAAATGTTTCTGTTTTGGCAAAAGATAAAGGCATTATTAAAGCCCTCAGGATAGGGAGAAGCTGGAGATTTGGGAATTGTCTATATTGGGCACATCAGGGCTGTGGAGAAACCAGAGGTAGCTGGCAATGTTAGCAGTGTCTCCTCCTGAACTAATTGGCTCTGTTGAAATCATGTACCCGAGGTAACTGGTAATTTTGCTCTGGAAGATGTACTCCACATCACTGCCTGGGGAGCTGGCTTGGGTTCAGGGGCTGGGTATATGATCAGGGACAGCTAAAACTTCCACTCAGTTTAGGTGCTGCCTGATACATACAGATTGACCTCCCAAGTCTGGTGCTTTTTGAGATAACAAGGCAGGTGGACTGTTGTTCTAGGCTGGCTGCTGGATCAGAGCTGGTTTCCTGTTCATGTGCCTTCCTCTGGGTTTGCTTTTGCAAATGGGAGTGCTGCTGGAAACACTGTATGAAGTTGAAGTGGCTGAATCTCATTTCTGTCACGGAGAATAAATTTCAGGGCAAATCTTAAGGTTTTGGCATCTGTACAGGCCTTGTTAAAAGTGTTCAGCTTGAGTGGAAGCTTGCACAATCTTCATTTCACCCTCATTTCTATGCAGGAGCCAATATTGCGACTGGTGAAGAGGTGGCCATCAAACTGGAATGTGTCAAAACCAAGCATCCCCAGCTCCACATTGAAAGCAAGTTCTACAAGATGATGCAGGGAGGAGGTGAGATGGGGAAGAAAGGATGGGGCTGGGGGAGTGGTTGAAGAAGGAAATTATTCTGGAGGGCCTTAGAAAGGAAGTTATTTGGTGTTACATATGATCTTCTCAGCAGGGGATGCAACAGTTTTCCTCTGTTCTGTGGGCTTAATCTTTCTCTCTCCCCAGTGGGTATCCCCTCCATTAAGTGGTGTGGAGCAGAGGGGGACTATAATGTGATGGTGATGGAGCTCTTGGGGCCCAGCCTGGAAGATCTCTTCAACTTCTGTTCCCGCAAATTTAGTCTCAAGACAGTTCTGCTCCTGGCAGACCAGATGGTGAGCTTCCTCTGAAGCATTTGTGCCTACTCTCCTTTACCGTGCCTTTTCCCTGCCCCCCATCCCCTCTGCTGAAGAACTGCTGTATCCCAGGCTTTTTTCATTTAGCAGCAAGTGGCTGCCAGGTTTCTATTTCCTGGTGAAGCTGGGGGCCTGGAACCTAAGCACTGCTGGCTTTTCCTGATCTCCATCCCTCCTTCCTTCCCCTGCTGCTCACCCCGTGTTAGTGTTGCATGTGTAGATGCTTTTGCCTGCGTAATGAACGACTGACACTGCTACCTATCTTGACGCAACCGCCCATGCCCTGAGTGTTAGACCCTTAGCTGTTCTGGACACTCTTCTTTCCCAGTCTTGCTAAGCTTGAAAGTTGACTGGTGTCAGTCCTGAAGCTTGACGTTTTGGTCCATACAGTCTTGCTTCCCATCCTTCCTTGTGGTGCTAATGGTGACCTCCCTAGACTGAGGACTGGGCTGGTGTGCAGAGTTGTATTCCATCTGCATTCACCATCTCCAGATCCTTCTGCCTCCAGAGGGTGACCTTTTCCTTGGCTGTTGTCTCTGATATTCTCTGCAAAGTGTTCCTTTTCCTTCTCTGACAGAACAGTGGCCTGGACAAGGGTACTTTTTTTTTTTTTTTTAACATATGCAGTTGCAGTAAGTTCCCTTCCTGCTTGTCTCACTATTTATTTATTTATTCTCCCCTTCCAGATCAGTCGTATTGAGTACATCCATTCCAAGAACTTCATCCACCGGGATGTGAAGCCAGATAACTTCCTTATGGGCCTTGGCAAAAAAGGCAACCTAGTATACATCATTGATTTTGGTTTGGCCAAGAAGTACCGAGACGCCCGGACCCACCAGCACATCCCTTACCGGGAAAACAAGAATCTGACTGGCACAGCCCGTTATGCCTCTATCAACACCCACCTGGGAATTGGTGAGCTTGCTGTTACGCCTTGGGGGGGCTTTCCAGGGAGGTGGTGTGTCCCCAGAACGAGGGGGTTGGGCATGGCTCCACTGCTGACCTGTGTTGACGTGTTACCCACCACTGAGGGCAGGGACAGCCATGTGCTGGAAATGTACCAGAAGCTGAAATGAAGGGAGGTTTCATACTGCCTGGACATCCAGGTTTTGTGGTTGAGAATTGACTCTCGTGGGCCTTCAAAATGTCTGTGTGTCTGTGAAACACACTGCCCTGTTCATCACAAAGAGTAAGAGAGACTGAGGCAGCCTCAGGGGGAGGTGGGGCTCTGCCCTTAGTGTTCGTGGCTGGTACTATGGGG
>NW_010325997.1:11175-14758 GCF_000700745.2 Antrostomus carolinensis
GTGATGGCCATCATCCCAGTTTTTGTAAAAACCTTGTGCAGGTTAGTACCTCCTGCACTTAAATCTCCTGAGGTCACCCAAAATGTCGTTCTGGGAATGAACCCCTGGTGCACCATACCTGGTTACTGTGAGGAGCAGAGGTGAAAACCTCTTGTGGTTTTCTCTTCTATTCCCTGACTGGAAACTTCTGTCCCCTGCTAAACTTGGTCTAAACTTTGTCTATCCACAGTGTGAGGCTTTCATAGTTACTGTAGGGTCTGTTCTGAGCTGGCTGACTCTGTTCTGCTACTGGTTGGCAAGTCCAAAGAGCAGAAACACTGAGGCTGCTCTGCCTGTGGACCCAGAAAGTAGCTCCTGTGCTCCCAGCTCAGTTTGTATCTCTGGGAGACCTTATTCTGAAATGTATAAGCTGGGAATTTGAAAATCAGAGCAAGGAACTCAAACCTTTTAAACTAACAGCTTCCATGGGATTTCATGTCCTCATTCTTCCTAGGGAAGGCTTCCCATTCTCCCATCTTGCAGATGGTTTCTCAGAAATCTGGAGTCAGGACTTGGCCTGCAGAAAATAAAGCAGTTTCCCACTGTCTTCTTTGCTTAATACTGTGTAACTGTAGACTGAAAATGCATTATTTATGTTGAAATGAGGAGTGTTGTGTGCTGAGAGTAGGCTGTGATCTCCTGACCTCTTCCACGTAGTAAAAATAGTTCTTGTAGAGCTTTCCGAGTTGGTCTTCTGTGTTTTGGCTTGACCTGCTTATATATAACTGACTCTCCATTGAATTCTCAGTCAAGATTTCCACAGCCATGGTAACTGCCACAAGCAGACATGCACAAAATAATTCTCACTGCTATGTCTGTCGATCCTTTTGTGTGTGCCTGCTCTGTACGAACTGATCACGAGAGGCTAAACGTCTGCTTGTGGGGTCATTTCTTCTTTTTGAAGGACTTTTATTATTCATCCCACCCCAACTTAGCTCTTTACTTCTGCTGCTTGGCTTGTGTACCAGGATGAACAAACAATGTCTGAACACTAATCCAAGGGCAAGTTGCATACGCTGTCAGTCTGAGCACAGCCATCACTCTCTTCACGCCCTTTGCTTCGGGAAAGTCTGGCTGTGGGTTACTCTGTGCAACAGGTCTTGGGTGTATTACCTCCGCGTTGCAGATAGTTCCCCTGAATGGCATAAAGGTTACGTGACTTGCCCAGAGGAAAGGGGATGGGGGTGTCAGGGTTGCAGCTGGAGTTCCTGTTTCTCAAGACCTTGCCACAGGGTGTGTGATAGACGTGTTTGTGAGTTAGCAGCATTGCCCTGGGAACTGTCACTCTGAATTTTGTGTCTTTTTGGAGACTAAATTCTCTGTCTTAATGTTACATTAATATGGTTTAGGGAGAGGGAAGGAACCAGGTGCCGGGGTATTCATGTGACAGGAATAGCAAATGAATAAATGCCTTTATTTGAATGTGCAAGCTAAGGGTTGGGCATTCCAATGTCTGGAGGAAACACATTCTTTTCCCAGTGACTGGAGGAAAAACTAGGGTGCGAGATCGGGGAGAGTTTCCACAACTGGAGACTTGCTGCTGGGGGAGTCCTCGGGACTGGGCAGGCTTTGTTTGATGCATTCCAGTCGATTTTCACATGCTCTGGGGATGAGAGTCCCTTGGACCCTCTGGAGCTTGTAAAATCTGAAATAGATGCCCAGGGGTGCCCAGGAGACAATCTTGGAAGAAGCCTGGTGGGCTCTGTCTGGATAACAGAAGGCTCCAGGGCAGGTCCTCACTGAACACTTGTCCTAGATGCCATCAGCATAGGCTGTGCAGAGCATAAAGTTCTGCTCATCCTGCCCTCTGCCACTCCTTCCAGATTTTTATGTGGTTTTAAAGGCTGTTGCCATGCAGTGGGGGGAGAAAGGGGAAGTGTAGTCCCAGCTTGTGCAGAACCAGATGTGAATATGTAGTCAGGGGAACACTGCTTTGTTAAGACTGCTTGCAGCTGGGCTGGCTCCAGTGAAGGCAGCTGATTTCTAGGGAGTCCTGCATGGGAACAGCATCGCTTTGGGTAGGATCGAGGTGGGGGGAAGCACTGTCTGGGGGACCAGGAGGCACTTTAGGCTGCAAAGAAGTTGTGTCATGAACCTTACATCCAAGGCAACTAATCTTCAGTCTCCTGTCTTTGCCCAAGGATGTCTTCTCCAGGTAACTTGCCATCCTGCTACCCACTCCTGACTCATCTCCTTCTGAGGACACTGCTTTGGGAAGGGAGTGAGGGTGTGGGCTGGCTGGGAGCCTCCCTGGGAGTGGGAGGGAACTGGCAGGAGGTGGCTTGCAGAGTGGGTTGGGTTTGAGAGGTCATGCTGGGTTGTGTGGGAAGGCGACCTTGTGTTTTCTATTGGAAGGGGGTTTGTGAGTGAGGGAGGTAAGGATGAGTGTCTCATAAAAGCAGTAGTCCCTCATCTATTGTAGGAGAGCTGAGAAGCTGAAATAAAATGGAGAGAGGAAGTGTGATGTGGTGTCACGGGTCATGATGGTAATCGTGCTTCTTGACTGGCTGGCTCTGGGCACACACTCATGTCACTTATTTCTCTCTCCAAATTGTAAAGTGAGATTTTCTTAATTTTTTTTTTCCCCGCATCCCAGGGATGTGGTGAGAGTTAGTCAATGATTGTCAAGCTTCTAAAAGCGGAAAGCAGTGATATTAAATAATGTTTCTTTGGTGTGTAGAGGTGAACTTTTTTTCCCTAATTATAATTACTCCAATTTTGCTGTCTAATGTTATCTAGTATCTGAGAATGTTGGTATATAAGGCCAGGCCAAAAAAAAACAAAACCCAACCTCAAACTTGGAGATGTGTAATAGTAACTGAAGATGAAACAAATAAATTGGATGTAGAAAGTGTTGTTCTTCACCATCATCCAAGGTTTAATTCAGGATCTTGTAGTTAGGGTTACAAGTGAAAGACAGCTACAATGTTTTGAGGTAACTTGGCAATTATGGCCCATCGTCTTGGTGCTTCAGGCTCACCATAGATATGAATCTCACTGAAATTGTTTAAGTGGGCTACAATGACCACATGTACCTGAGAAATGGTACTCCAGGGATGTGACACAATCGAGACATTTATCATTCAGCATTTCAGTAACCAGGTGCCCTGCCTACAGGTTTGTTTTGATTTGTTTTTTTTCCATGATCATATTGCTGTGTTAAGGCATGGTTAAGATGTGTTTGCATGCATGTAATGAGTGAGCCACTCGGTTTGGTCTTGTAACCCCTCTCCTTGCCTCCAGAAAGGGCTTGTAGCATCCCCCACTGACTTCAGTCTCCGTAACCTCGAGTCTCTAATTCCTGGCCTTCCCCAGATCACTAGGACAGTGCCTAGGCATACGTTTGCAGAACGTCTCCTCTTGTTCTGCATGGGGTTGGTGGCTGTGCTCAAAGCTGCCGTGCTCCACACAAATGGAGATGTGTGGTCCAGCCTACCTTAACAGCATGGTGTTCAGGCAAGATTTTGGAGACAAGATCTTGATTTATTTCTAAAAGGCTTATTTGTCTGTTCAGTACATTTCTCTGGTTCCTGCCCTGCCTTTC
>NW_010325997.1:14780-21583 GCF_000700745.2 Antrostomus carolinensis
GACAGGGAACCCTCAGTTACAGGCTTTAAAGCTACAGCATGGATAAGCTGAGGGCTGGCAAATTGCATGATTGAGGTTACCTTGATCACCTATGCTTTCAGGCCCTGGATGTGCATTCTGACTCCCGTTTCCACTGGCCTCCTGTCTCAGGATATAGGTCATTATCAAATATTGTTTAGTTTTATTTATTTGGTGTGCATGGTGTGTAATCGCAGCCCTCTGAGAATATACGTATCCTAGCCTTAGGCTAAATGCAAAAGTAGATTTTTTTCCTTTTCCCTTCATAGCATCTAAGCATATCCCAGCCAGTCATGTAATCTTTGGTAGCAGCCTGATAAGATTAGGGAGTATTAGCCTCTCTAAAGTGGGCAACTTGAAGCAGTCAGTGAGGTCAGAAAATACTGTTACTTCTGTATGTTCAAAGTAAGGCACCTTGGGGATCTGCAGGGCTGCTTTCTCCTCTACTCCTGTCTTGGAATCTGGTGTTTTTATGGCATTTCATGTACTTTGAGCCAAAGGCTCTCTCTTCTTGGTTATGGAGTGATGACACCCTCCTTTTCTTCTGCAACCACAGTGTTATTTTTTCCCCCTAATACTTTTAACTTGCCAAGTCCCCTAGTCCTCAAAAACGTTAGGAGGTTATGAGAGTGATGCAGGACAAGAAGGCCCATGGTGACCCACAGCTTGTGTTGGTGTGTCTGGACATCTCAATCTGTGACCTGCTGCAGCTACTCCTTCGTCAGGGTTCAGTTCAGCTATCAGAGAAAGGAGTAGCTGTAACAATCTACTGGCCTTTGGACGGGGCGGGTGGTAGCAGGTAACTGATACTGAGAACTAACCCACAGGCCAATCTGCCACATCTTCTAGGACATGGCACTGAATCCCACAAAATGTGCTGTAGTGTAGATGAATCTAATAAACAAATCTCATTAGTTTTTCCTCTACCCCATGCTCTCCCTCAAGCCTGTCTGTGTGTTTTGCTTATCTATGCAAGTTATTGTGCTTCTCGGGCTGTAAAGTACTTTCTTCATAGTGTTTATTTTATGTCAGAGTGGGAACAGGGGCAAGAGCTTCTCGGCAAAATTTCTAGATGAATTTGTAAGCATGTTGGAGGAGTTCCACAAGTTAACCAGTCAACATTTTCAGTTGCTGAGATTCTGCACTAACTCCATCTCGAGCTAACTTGTAACATAAAATGGCTTGGCCATTCCAGAGAGCAAGTTCAATGTGGAATGTTTTTGTTTGGGAAACTTTTTGTTTGTTTGTTTGGTAAATAAGTATCTAAAAGCAGTCCTTTACAATGGCATATGAAGGGCAGCCCTTGCTCTGAGTAGGGTTGGTAGTCATGCCAGTTACACAGTCATTCCCTGTTTGGAGGAGAACCTTTTGTTCAAAGTATATGTCTGTATTCATACCTTTTTCCTCCACAGCTTGAAAAATGCTACCAATCCAGAAAGATCTTTGCACAGTAATGCATCTCTAAACTATCAACAAAGTCATTTACTGCAAGAGGGGTCACTGGTTCCTCATTTCTGCCCTGTCTGAAGAGTATCAGCAGGTTAATTAGAAGATGTGTTTGAAAGGGTTGTGTTGGGTTTACCTCTGTTAGTTTTGTCCTTCCGTGACTACCTCTGCCATGACTAATCCCCAGGGTGAAGTATCATTCTGGGTGGAGAAGTGTAGGTGCCCTTCCTCCAGGAAGAACAAAGTAGGCAGTGTCACTGCAGCACTTCTTGAGCTGTTGAATTCTTGTGTGAATTAAGGCTTGTCCAAATGAGGAGGTAGTCAGAGTAATTACTCATTTATGAAGTGAGTTGAGCTGTATGGGGAGAGGAGCACTGTAACTCTTGCACTACGATCATCCCTGCAAGAATTTGTGCTGAAATGTCTTCTACAAGTTTGTCTATCCATAGAAAGCCACCAAAGAAGAGAGAGAGGTTGTTTCTTTTGTTGCATGTTCACCTCCAAAGCTGTGTGATTGCCAAAGCAGTTTTGGTTGCTGCTCACTCCTTGCCCCTGTGTAACTTCCTCCCACAGAACAAAGTCGCCGTGATGACCTGGAAAGCCTGGGCTACGTGCTCATGTATTTCAACCTGGGCTCCCTGCCGTGGCAGGGCCTCAAGGCTGCCACCAAGCGCCAAAAGTACGAGAGGATCAGCGAGAAAAAGATGTCCACGCCCATTGAGGTGCTCTGCAAAGGGTACCCTTGTAAGTGCTCTGATCTTGATGGCTGTCTTGTCTGGTGCATGGCTTGCTCTACTGCTGAAACCCCATGGAGTCTGGAGTCCTGAAGGGAAATGCCCAGTACCCCCAGACCAGGATATGCTGCTGACACTAGTGACAAGGAGGTTGAGAGACCTGTATTGATGCAGTTCTGGTTCAGAAGTGGGAAACATGATTTTGTGGAGAGCCAAGCCTTGTGTTAATAAGGGCATGAGGGTGCTGAGAGGGACCTTTAGTACCTTGGAAAAAGTCTATAAGGGGGTGGGGTATTATGAGGTGAGAACGTCTGCTGATGATCCTGAGTTATTCTGGGTAATGAAGATGAGGGCCAACTGTGATGAATCCCAGAAATAACCAGGCAATGAAATGGCAAATGCAGCTCTTCAGAGGTGAATGTGGAGTAATATATGTGAGGGTAGAGTAGCAGGCTTGGTCCTCTTGTCACCTGCAGAATAGTGGGCTCTGAGCTGACCAGTGCCACTCAGCAATGAACTGTTGCAGTGTCAATAGATGATTCTGTATCACAGAATCACAGAATGTTAGGGATTGGAAGGGATGTCAAAAGATACTGTAATCCAGTCCCCCATCTAGTCCAGTTGATGCATTTACAGTTGATGCTGTAAACGCATCAACTTCGCACTTAGTGGCTAAAAAGCAGATCAGGTGTTAGGAATTACTAGGAGAGAAAAAAGCACAAACATTGTATGTAAACCCATGCCCACTTGCACCTTGCATGCACCGTGCAGCTCTGGTGCATCCCACTATTTCAAAAAAGATGGGGTAGTACTGAAGAAGGTCCAGGGAAGGGCCAGAAGGGTGATCAGAGGTGAGGTGATTTCTATACAGGCAACAAGTGAGTGGTCTGGAGCCTGGAAAAGAGGTGATAGAAGTGTCTGTACTATCGCTGTGCCTCTAGAAGTTTGGATGGGAATTGATTATTTGGTGGCCCCAGTTCTTGTATTGGAAGGGAAACAAAGCTGGTTCCTGCCAGCTTCAAAACAAAACGATGTGGTTCTTCACACAGCCAGTAGCAGATGTGTGGAACTCCTTCCCAGAAGATGGTGTGGATTTTTTAAGGTTACAGGAGTTCGAGGAGAGATTGGAAAACTACATGGAAGAGAAATCCACTGAGAGTTATTAAATAATTAGAAAGCACATCCAGATCAGGAAGCTCCCTGAGCTGAAAATAGGTGGGAGTTTGGCTTATGTCAATATAAGTGTCAGACATGCTTGCCCTGGTCTTCCTCTTCTGCAGCTGTCTACTTCTGGCTACTGGACTAGGAAGAGCTCTGGTCTGGTCTAAGCCCAACTAGTCTTACACAGTTCATGTCCCTTTCTGTCTGTGCTACTGCTCAGAACTGCACACCACACAGGCCTGGCTTCCCAAAGCTCACCTCTGCCTGTTCTTTAGCGCTGCGTTCCTACTCTCCTTCAGCAGGCTCTGTGACTTGCTTCCTCTTGCTTGAAGAAGCAGCTACAAAAGAGAGAGATGCATGAGCATTTCCTCTGGTAAAAATAAGGATGGAGTCTTCTCAGTGGCCGAAGCACTGCAACCCTCAGGCTCCCTTTTCATTATGCAGCTCTGTGTTTGTGCCATCCTGGTCCAGCACACAGCAGTTGAAAGGCTGCGGTGGCTCTGTGGTGGGACCGGGGGGTTGGATGGTGTTCAACGACCAACTGTTCTCTGTTCCCTCCAGCTGAGTTCTCAACATACCTCAACTTCTGCCGCTCACTGAGGTTTGATGACAAACCTGACTACTCGTACCTGCGGCAGCTCTTCCGCAACCTCTTCCACCGCCAAGGCTTCTCCTACGACTACGTCTTTGACTGGAACATGCTTAAATTTGTGAGTGTGTGTGGAGAAAGGGCTGGAGGGGCAGGGGTTGATTCATATCACTTGAGATGGGGGAGGAAAGTTGGAAACTGCCCATCATTTGTACTTACCCCTAGTGAGCAGTTTGAGAAAGGGAACCAGGTGGAGCGAAAAGAGGCAGAGTTGTTTGGTGGTGCTCATTGGGGGGGTTATAGCTACTGTTGGATTAGGTGAGCATCTGGAGCATGTGTGTCAATAGATCTATCGGTAGCTAGAGATAATTTTTCAGGAGAGAACTATATTTGGAGGTGGTACATAGATGTGGATTGCAATAGCAGCTGTAGTACCATATGCTTTCTTCCTTGTTTCCTCATGGAGAAGAATGAGGCCTTCTCTGGGAGGAGTGGAAGATGGTGGGGGGAGAACATGTCTTTGGGGATGGAGCTCCGCTTTCTTGGCATGATGGAGCACCGTATGTTTTCTGTCCGGGGCTGCTGCTGTCTCTCCTGCCTGACAGCTGTGCCTGGCATTGGGGTTTATCTCCACCTCAGGGAGCAGCCCGGAACCCCGAGGACATGGATCGGGAGCGGCGAGAGCACGAGCGAGAAGAGAGGATGGGGCAACTCCGGGGGTCAGCCACACGAGCACTGCCCCCCGGCCCTCCTGCTGGAGCCACTGCCAACCGTCTTCGCAATGTCACCGAGCCCATGGCCTCTACCCCCACCTCCCGAATCCAACAGTCTGGTGAGTGGGGTGGGAGAGCTGGGGGTGATGCCAGCCCTGTTCTTAGCTGGAAACTGAAACTATTGACTGATATTCTTGTCTCATGTTTCTCTGCCCCAACAGGAAACACGTCCCCCAGAGCAATCTCAAGAGTGGACAGGGAGCGGAAGGTCAGCATGAGGTTACACCGAGGAGCTCCTGCCAACGTCTCCTCATCTGACCTCACAGGGCGGCAAGAAGTGTCACGGATTTCAGCATCACAGGTGAGTCCCTGCTGTGATGTTCGTGGCCTTGGCCTGGATGTCCCAGAAGGACTAAGGGCGCCACAGCAGTTTTTAACTGATCTGCTGCAGCTGACATGAGCCTGAAGCTTCTACAGTGTGGTGAGGGGAGTGGTACCAGGTTATGCCTTGGCTCTTCAGTTACTTGTTTTCTGGTGGCCATGCTCAGTACTGTCATTTTAGCTTTACTTTGCCTGGAGTAAGCCTTCATCTGATTGTCTTCCAGACCACACTGGTTTGGAGAAGTGGAACAGTAAACTTTTGGGAGGGAGGATATCCTAAGAAATGCACAGCCTCTCTGTTTTGTGTCCTTTGTGCCTTTTTCTTCCTCTCTATCCCTTACATGTTCTTCTTTTGTAGACAAGTGTGCCATTTGATCACCTTGGGAAGTGAGGAGCAATTGCCACTGGACCAGTGTTTGCTTAGGTGAGACTATCCTTGTGCCTGGGATGCCCCAAGGAGAGAACTGATGGCATTAGGGATTATGTTAAAGCTTTGATGTTGCTGTGGGGGATTGGTACATTTCCTTTCCCCTTTGCCTTACTTTGAGATACTTATTTGTCTTCAGAGGGAAGAGTAAGGTTGGCTGCCAAAGCCTTTGGGGGGTCTGGATTATCTTTGGTATGGAGGTAGCTTCCATTTCTCCAGGAGGGTAGGGAGGGCGGAGAAAGTGCTGGGCTGGGGAGCCATTTTGTTAGTTCCTAATGAATGGTTTTCTGGCAGCGTGATGGTGTTGGGGAGGTGAGTGCTGAGCACGTAATGAAGTGTGTGAGGCTGTGCACAGCTAGGGAGTGCCTCTTACAGAGGAAACAACAGTAGCTGGACAAGGTTACTCTGAGGGGTGACAGGAGTGTAGAAGAAAGGGCTGATTTTATTTTATTTTATTTTTTTATACTCCAGTTGTTGGCACTGGAATTGCTGCGAAGAGCCTTTTCTCCTAATGTCCTCTTCCCTTTTTCTCTCTTTTTTTTCTCTTTCTAGTGTCTTCACTGTATTTTTCTTTTAAAAAACAAAAAAAACCCCAAAAACAAAAATTTAAAAATATTAAAAAAAAAAACCAACAAAAAATCCAACAGAATTCCTTTTTGCCAACGATGAGGAGTCGAGCTGTGCCCCTGCGCCAGTGTGAGCCGTTTCAGAGAGGGCCGCCTGTGTCCCCCAGTGCGAGCGCTGCAAGAAGCTGACGACGTGGGAGCTGTGTGGGAACACCTCTGCTGCCCCCCCAGCCCCACCACGGCCCTACTGCTGCCCCCACGGGCTACCCCCAGCTCCCTCTCCTGACTCGCTGCTCCTGGTTCTGGTTTCTCTCTTTTTTTTCCTTCTTTTTTCCTATCTTCTTGGATATCTTCTCCTGTTTTTTTTTTTTTTTTTTTTTTTTAAATCAATTCGTTTGGTTTCTAGCCATATAAATCTTAACTTTTGCTCTCCTTTTTTAATGAGGGCAAGGGATGGTGGGGCGCGGTGGATTTTGTTTGTTTGTGTGTTGTTTTTTTGGGGTGGGGGGGGGCTTGTTGTCGTTGTTTTGTTTTTTCCCCAGGAGCCTTGTGGGCCAGGAGAGAATCAGATTCCAGCCGCACCTGATGGTAGAAGTCTGATTTTTATTATTATAACAGAATTTATTTTCTCAAGCATTAAATGGATTTTAAGCTATGAGGGGAATTGTGGCAACGGCCTAATCATTGACTCGGGCTTCCTTTCCTCGGGTAGCTTCTCTGCGATTTTGGGTTTTTTTTTTTCGGCTGGTGGGAGAAGTGCCAGACGTC
>NW_010325997.1:21708-22026 GCF_000700745.2 Antrostomus carolinensis
ACACGGAGGGATCTCTATGGAGAGGCACCTGGTCCCATGGAGAATGGGAAGACTGGAGCTGAAATACAGCGAGATGAGGAAGAACCCACTTCCCATCCCTGCAGCGGGGTCTTTTTTTTTAATTTTTTTTTTTATTTTTTTGTCTGGCTGTGCGTGTTTTTCCATTTATTTTTTTAGGTTTTTTTTTTTAATTAGAACTTGTTTTAATTCCTGCGGAGAGGGTGTGGGACTTGAGGAGAAGAGAGGGACGCACAGAAACTGGAGTTAGGTGTCCTTTTGGAGCAATAGCTCTTGCTCTCTCCTTCCCTCATGCAATCC
>NW_010325998.1:0-1413 GCF_000700745.2 Antrostomus carolinensis
CGTAATGGGGGGCTGGCGAGGCGGGACGATGCTTGTCAACCGCTTGTGTTGCCCCAAAGAGAAGACCGCGAGGATAACGAGGGTAATCGGTGCGGGAAGAGAGAAGAGCTGAGGGCTCCAGGCTGGACCCGAGGGAACAGCCGCTGCCGCCAGCCCCGCGCCCGCCGCGCTGCGGGGGCTGGGGGACGGGACCGCTCCGCCCGGCTCTTCCCGCGGTCGGGAGAGCCAAACGAGCCAGATTCAAACGGCACTGGTGGTACCCTGGAAACTGCTCATGTCGTGGTGGGGTGTTTATCTGAGTGTATCTGAGCACTGCTGTGATTTAGCAGTTTGAGGTGTCACTCGTTTTGTACGGATATCTTTTTTTTTACAAAATCATCTGTTGAACAAAGTCGAAGGGGAAATAAATCCCGCTTGCGACGAGGTATGGTGCAGTCAGCATTTTGTCTTTGTTTTTGTTTGGTTTGCTGCTGGTGTGTTTTTGGGTGAAGTCAAAATTTTGCAGCCCGAGAGGACAGGGTGACAGCGGAAGGTGTTGTTTCAGGCGGTATCACACTAGAAAGCATCCCTCGGGCATAGTGCTCCTGTAACTTTTGCAACACATTGGAAAACGTTCAGGCAGCTGTATTTAATCTCAAACCTCTCCAAATATTTTGACCGTTCCAGTCGAGGTTTAAGACGTGTCAGGCTGAGCTGGAAAGCGGACTGATATATATATACTGACAGTTTTTTGAAGTGACTTTATATAAACGTTTGTTGGAGGGACTGAATGTGCTTCCATGCAACGAAGTATGAGGCGGTATATGGAATGAGAGGAGATGCTAAAAGCCCTGTGAACAGTGTTTCCTTCCATGTTTAAATAAATATTACGATGAGTCTGAAACTTATCAAAGTCTTTCAATTTATCGTTGTGCTGCCCAAGATACCAATTATATTTTTTTCCCAAAGGCGATGCTATTTTAACACTTTAAGATCCATATTATGTCAAAGCAAAACAACATTTCTCTTGAAACATCGCTAATCTCCTTGTAGATGAACTGAACCTGACTGAATAAAAAATGTAAGTATAGATTCGCATATTTCCACGTCCTAGAGGTCCCTGGGATGCTCCCACTGCAGTACAGTTTTTGTGCCGCACGCATTCTGAGGAATACGTAAAAATTTGGCTGATTTCTATTTCCAGAAAAAGGGGTGAGCAGGGACACACTGCTCGAACCCCTCTACCCCGGCATTGGCGATGGGTGCGCGGAGGAAACTCCCAGCAGGATTTCTGGAGCGATTTCAGCACCCGGGAGCAGAGCCAGAAGCCCGTTCCCCTCCCAGGCTCCTGCAGTCCCGCTCTCCCCGCGGTGCATCACCTCGGAGCCGCGTTCCCCGCCCGGGCTGCCGGGTCCCGCAGGATAAGGATCAGCT
>NW_010325999.1:0-461 GCF_000700745.2 Antrostomus carolinensis
TAAATAAAATTATTTTAAAAAAAATTAAAATAATTAAAAATAATTATTTTTAATCCTTGTAGTGAAGGAGGATGGTCAACCTGGGTGTCAGAGAGGAGAGAAATGCCTGGCTCTGGTTTGTTGGTGTTGGGGTAACTCTGGGGCTACGGTGATTTAGATCCTGATTTCTACCCCTGATCCTATCGCTACTTCCAGCACCACCACGTGAACTGGAGGAACTGGCTGAAATTCCCATTCTGGGTGGGTTTGCTGAGCTGGTCAGCATTGGGGTCACATCCTGACCGTGGGGTGTTTGCTGATGTTGTTGGTGGCATCACAGTCAGAGCCCCGTGTCTGCGGGTGCCGGGAGCTGTACGGTGACGGTGTTACGGTGACTGTGTTACGGTGACAGTGCTGTACAGTTGTGGTGCTGGGAGCCATTCAGTTGTGGTGCTGGGAGCTGTACAGTCGTGGAGCCAGGA
>NW_010325999.1:509-2050 GCF_000700745.2 Antrostomus carolinensis
CAGCCGATGCCACAGAGCTGCGTTGGATGATGGGAAGCCGGGAGATGCTCAGTTTTTCCTGCAAGTTCAATCCCTTCCAAGCTCTGGGGGGTGGCAAGGGGCATGGAGAGGGGACCTGACAGCACCTACCCAGTGCCAACAACCTCCCTGGGTGCTGACATGGTGCTTCCTGCATCCCGGAAACCTGGAAAGTGATGAAATTTCCCTGGATGTGCTGATTGAAGGACAGAACCCTGCCAGCCCTCCACAGCACCTGGCTGGTGCTGGTGGGCTCCTGTGGATGGGATGGGATGGGGCAGCAGGGGCCCCTGGAAAGGCACAACAGCAGCTCAGATAGGAGTGTCCTTCCTCTTCCTCACCTCACACACCAAACAGCCCCTGCTCTATCCTGCTGAGACAGGAAGGGTTTTCCCAAAGGTGGGAAGGGTTTTCCCAAAGGTTGGGGCACAGGTGAGTTGCTGGATGTTTGCTGGAGTTATCTGGCAGAGGGAGATCTGCCTGTACAAAAGAAAAATAACAATAATTTAATGTTAATAGTATGAGAACTTTTCCCACTGCCCTTTGAGATTTTTCCTCCTACCTCTTTCTCTTTTTTTTTCATTTTTTAAGACCAGTTTGGCAGTGAAGCCCCTCCACAGTATATTTAACCATGTCCTTGTTATTCCAAGACCTCTTGATCCACCAGCAGCAGCACCCACCAGCCTGGATGCAACCACCCGCACTCCCTCGTGCCATGGGGTCCCCCCGGGCAGCTGGACACGCAGCACCCGGCACCATCGAGCCCACGGCTCAGCCCCGGCAGCAGCCTGGTTCTCCCTGGGATGATGGTGAGTGAAGGGGCTACAAGAAAGCTGGGGAGGGACTTTTTATAAGGGCAGGTAGTGATAGGACAAGAGGTGATGGCTCTAAACTGGAAGAGGGGAGATGGAGGTGAGATCTGAGGAAGAAATTATTCCCTGTGAGGGTGGTCAGACACTGGCCCAGGTTGCCCAGAGAAGCTGTGGCTGCTCCTCCCTGGAAGGGGTGAAGGCCAGGCTGGATGAGGCTTTGAGCAACCTGGTCTAGTGGAAGGTGTCCCTGCTGCTGGCAGGGGGGTTGGGACTGGATGAGCTTTAAGGTCCCTCCCAACCCAAACCAGTCTGGGGTTCTGTGTCTCTATGATTCTGAAGCGCTCGGTGCTCGTTCAGGCTCTGAAAGCAGGGCCAGGTTTGCAGCCTCGATATCTGCCCCTTAAAAACAACAACAAAAAAGTGATGTTTTGGCACTTCCCTCAGGACATCGGTGTCCTGGGGCATCGGGGCTTCACCATCAGGAACTTTCGGCCATTGTATTATTTTTTTTTGCTGAATATCCTGGCTCCAAGTCTCGGCCAGAGCTGCAGCTGCACAGGGGACAGGGGTGAGGAGGGACAGGGATGAGGGACAGAGAGCAGGGCTGGAGCAGCTCTGCTGTGAGGACAGGCTGAGAGAGTTGGGGCTGTTCAGCCTGGGGAAGAGAAGGCTCCAGGGAGATCTTCTAGTGGCCTCCCAGTACCTGAAGGG
>NW_010325999.1:2416-2658 GCF_000700745.2 Antrostomus carolinensis
CCCCCACCGCGCAGCCCCCGCCAACACGCACAGACGTCCTCTCCCCTTTCCCCCGCTGCTCCGTCTCGGCCAAACTCACTTAATCTTTTTTCCAGTGGCCCTTTTCCAGGGCTTTTTGAATCACAGCCAGCTCGCCGGTGGCTTCTTGGGACCGTGCTGAACGTGCCTCCACCAGCCCCTTGCTGCCCACCCCGGGGGTCTGAGCCAGCACCCATGGGTGTCACGAGCTGTGCAGAGAGGCT
>NW_010325999.1:2670-2979 GCF_000700745.2 Antrostomus carolinensis
CTCCCAGCTCCCATGGGGAGGGTGCGGGGGGTCACGGCTGGGCGCAGGCTGTCCATGGCTCGGGGGAACATGTGGCTTTGATTGATTTAACACTTGGAGACAAGAGATTTTTAACTTTTAAACTAGAAACTTTTTTCCTCTCTTTTTTTTTTTATTTTTTTAATTTTTGCTATGGACATGAAAGCTTTCTTGGTTTGATTGCTAAACCAGTATGTGGATGGGGGAAGAGACTGGGACCATTCACCTCCTCCCTTCAGCTCCTGGGTGTGGAGCAGCTCCACACACCCAGGAAACAGTGGCAGGAGGCAC
>NW_010326000.1:0-7664 GCF_000700745.2 Antrostomus carolinensis
AGACACTGGCCCAGGTTGCCCAGAGAGATGGCTGATGCCCAGCCCTGGAAGTGTTCAAGGTCAGGTTGGACAGGGCTTTGAGCAACCTCATCTGGTTGAAGATGTCCCTGCTTATTGTAGGTGGGTCAGACCAAATGACCTTTAAACATCCCTTCCAACCCAAACTACTGCATGATTCTATGAAAATCCACACTTGCTCTATCTACCTTCCAGGCTTGATGTACACAAGCCTATCACAAGAGGAAGGCCACACTGGCTTGGAACCATGCCCAAGAGCACAGTCCGTCTCCTACTGACAATTAACACAATCATATGCTTGAGATTATGGGGTTACAGAGCACCCAGGAGCAGACTTCCGCCAAATATCATGGCACAGGGGCGGAGGAGTTAACATCTATCTGCACTTACGCATGCAGACAGACCCAAAGGAAGTCTGATGGCAAACATTTGATGATAAGAATGACAATGCTCTCGTCTTTATTTTGATCAGTCTTTGAAACCAAATCTGTTGGAATGAGTAGGAACACAGAACTCGTATCTATTTCACCTTTGTGTGACAATAAAAATCAGTGGCCCACTTACCCTGTTTTGGTTACTTTACAGTTCAAAAGCCTCTCCCGCACCCAGCCAGATCATTCTTCATCAGAACTAGTACAGGTGTATCCATTCCTTCTGAAAGCATCTCTGAGGCTTGACCGGTTAGTGAGGCATCTAAATTACCTACCTGTATATTTGCTCAAGACCACCTGGGCTGCTGGAATCGCATTCATTTGAACAATGTTGTACAAATACACTTCAGTGTTTCTGTTGCTTTCATCCTGCAGCGTTGAACATACCCAGTGGGCATAGCCTTTTGCTCCCTCAGTCTTAAGAAACAAACAAAAAACCCCAAAATAGGAGTCATTAAATGTGCTCAAGCAACAGCGAAATAATTAAAGATTACAATAACAATTCTGTGTTTTAAGGCAGTCTTGGCTAAAAGCAGAGTTTTGGTACAAAATCTGCATCAGTGTTAAGCAGAGAAGAAAACACTAAACTGAATTATTCCACATGCAGTTTTAACTTGTCCTTTGGGCAAAAAGAATTCTCACATTAACATGTCACTGACTGCACCACTGGACAGAAAATGCTTCAAGAGAATGTAAAGTCCTCACTTTCTTAAAACTCAGGGTACTGGCAATAAATATTCTTGCATTCTCCTGGAATAGTTTTAATTTATGCCTTTGACCTCTGTCCTGTTCTGTGGAATGTCAAAAATGGTTTTTCATGACTTATGAAGCTGATTTCTTGGACCAGTGAGACTAAAGCATATAATAAAATAACTGACTGTTATGCAGTACCAGCACAGGCCAGCAACAACCAAAAGGAAGTCAGACAACCTCATCTGGAACATGACCCTAACAGTTTTATCATTCAAAACATTTTTTATTAAAAAAAAAAAATACATCACCTAAGTAGAGAGATGAGATAGGCAGAAAATTCAGGAGAATTATAAAAAAAAATTTTAAAATTCAGGAGTTTTATACTTACATGCATACTGAGTTCAGTTGTGTGTCTGAAGAGATCCATAGTATCATAGCTGCCCACGGTCTCTGCAATCAGAGCCTAGAGAGAAGCAAGAATCACAGAATTGCTGAGACTGGAAAAGCCCTTGAGTTCAATCATGCTGGAGCTGATGTGGCCAAGTACTTTAAAAATTATGGCACTAACTAGAAACTCAGCACATGTTACTTCATGCACATCTTGGGCATTCAACACAAAGACACTTTCTTTTCCTCATACTCTACAAGAAACATCAGTTTTAAGAATAAAATTAACACAATTAAAGGGAGCACAAGCACTTTCCACTGTATCAGTACTGGAAACTTAAGGTTTTCTGCTGCCACTTTACATTCTTCAGGACAAAGACATTGTGTGTGTTAGCACAATTTATAACAACATCTGACAGGAGCTGAATTTCAACATGTGCTGGTGCTAGCTCTTCCCTAGCATCCAGTTTGAATTAGATATGATTAGCAAGTCAGCAGCACGGGATTACGAAGTGCACCTAGAGTGATCATAAAAGTATGAGTCACAAGTATTTCTACTATTCACAGATGGCCCAGACACCAGTGGGAGCATATCCAAGCCTCAGTGGCAGGGGAAGGAAAGGACCTCCCAAGAAGTAAGAACTGCTTTTGTCCCAGGTACATTAGAGATTTATTCTTCCTAACAGTGGCATTAGAAGGGGGGTGGCTGAAAAGAGAGTTAAGCAATGCCATATAATGAGCTAGAGATACAGCTGAAGCTGAAATAACTGCTAGCACTTTCTGAAGGTGGTGCTCTGTTGACAATGCTCAGTGAAAAGCTTCAGAGCACAAATTGTGATTTTTTTTTTTTAATAGCTAATTTCTGACAGAACTAACAACATCAGCCAGAAGAAAAACCCAAAACATTATATAAAGATGTCTGATGAATGTAGCTTCCATTGCATTACCACTATGGAAACAAAGGGTCCCACCCACCCTCAGGGGAAGCAGAAGCTTCCTTTACATAAAAGATTTGCTTTTCAATAACGCAAGCTTAAGTGTCAATTATTAGGATGGAGTCCCAAGTCCTCTCTTAGACTAACAACTGGTTTTGGTGCACAATACTATGATTTCTCATCACCTTACCTGTCCAATCCAACACAGTAAGTAAGAAGGCTCCAGAGACTGGGCTACCTTGAAGGCTTCATGAGCTTGCTGTAGAACCAAAGACAGCAGAGTGCTATTGTACTGTCTGGCATGGTAACAGAGCACTTTTGAGTGTACAACAGGTACTGATGTGCAATAGTATTGTAAGAGATTTCACGGAAAAAATTAGGTCACTTCTAAAAACATCTACGGTGCCATAGAGAACAATGCATCGCCCACAGAAATAAACCAGTTTAGTCTTATTAAAAAAACCTGATACCCCCCCTAAAAAAAAAAAAAAAAAAAAAATTTTAAAAATCTTTACACAATCAAAGTTCCCCTCCCTTCCAAATATACTTCCTTCTCAAAACAGTTCAGCAGCTGGATTACCTTTCAGAACAACTATTATTTTAAAATCTGACCCTTGCAGGATTCAGTTTGGGAAATTTGTTTTTCTTTCACATAAACTGTGAAGGAATGGTAAAACTGATTACTGCCCACAAATTATCTTTTCCCTATCGACTGCTTATGTTTAGAATTCCTCCCTCAATATAGCATAAGGTGAGCAAAGCCTTAGCATTCATTAGTAGTCCTAGCAGCAGGCAGTCTGCAGTATCAACTTATTTTTATTAAAAACAATTCTGACCATCACATTTCCAATTAAACAAAATTTCTGTAAATCTGACCAGCAAATAGGATAGGATGTAGTTTTAGCTGCATGAGAACTCTGGACTTCACTTAAGATGTACTCTAATTTTTCTCCAGAGAAACTCTGAAGGTTCACAGAACTACAGTGAATCATATGACATGCTGATGAGCAGAAAGTAGCTACCGATGGGAAACTCAAACTCAAAGTTCAGTTTGTGACTTAAAATTAAAAAAGTTCTTGGTCAAACCTGGTGTGCATTGGTTTGATGAACTACTTCTCAGTCCTTCCAAATACTTTTCATTCTATCCAGTTGCTTGGAAAGCAACCTCATCAATTCAGAAGTTTACTTATCTCCTCCAGAACAAATATTTAATTGATTTGTGTTTCTCAAGTAAAGTACAGGTGCCAATTTTATTTTATTCAAAGGAAGTGCATTTCTTGAATCTGAGAGGGATGTTCTTCGTTTGCCCACACTCCCACCCCCATACACTCCCTTAAAAAAAGAAAATAAGGAATGAGAAACTATATTTCAGGATGGGAAAAAGAGTTACCTCAATGTTTCCAGTTACCAGATACAAAACCCCCAAGTTGGTCCAGGCAACAACATTCTAGACAGAACAAACAGAATTAAAACCAATGTATTATTACTCTGTTCAAAAATAACACTGCATCAGAGGAAGAAAGTTTTAAATGCCCACTTGAAACAGATGGCAGCTGCCTACAGCACTTACGATTTGCTCAGCTTGAACAGATTTGATGAACGAATGTTGAGCAAGAGCATAATTCCCAATAGCTGGGGGGAAAAAATAAAAAAGGGAAAGCTAGATCTAACTGAATTTCATAAACACCATTAGTCAAGTTGCCTTCTAATTTAGGATATTATGGAGCTAGGGGTTTTGCTGAAGACTTACCACTACAGGAAGCAACTACACCAAGTGCATTCCAGTAAAGATGATTTTTGCTGTCAAGCCTCACAGCTTTTTTGAGACACTGAAAGAAAATCAAGTGTGGATTATAACACTAGAAGAGCACAAATTAAGAGTTTCTGCACTTACTTATTCAGAGAGCTAGCTTTTATTGAGGACAGAGACAACATGAAGACAAGCATCAATAACAATTTAAATTTTAAAGAATGTAACAGGAAAGACGGGCAATACCTGTAAAGACTTCTCTAGCAGTTCACTGATCTCATTCATGTCAGTGCCTGCTGCTGTGAGGTGCTCTGCTTGTCGATAATAATTTATTCCAAGATCACACCATATGCTTGGCAAAGGCATCAGTTTTAAAGCTCTGCCATAACACCTACAGAAACATGAATCACAGAAGCATTATTCCAAGCCGCTCTACATGAAGAGCAGAAAGCTGAAAAAAAAACCCCAAACCATTCAAAAGAGTGCTTAAAAACCTAAACCAAGCAAACATGCATAAACACAAACAAAAGCAGACAAGAACAGAAAGCAAACAACAACAAACCGATTTTCATTCAGAGCGTTGTCTTCACTGGGTCTATCCTGCTCTAAAGGCAGCCCCTAGCGCTCACCACTTGTAAAGCCACAGATGTGCATCAAATCAAAGCTGTGTCAGTTGCAATATGCATGCTTTTACTTAAAACAAACATCAGTCATTTCACACAGTTAATCAGACTCCCTCTAGGAAGTATTTGACTTCATATATTGGGGCTGAGATTTACTAAGCAGCTGCATTTCCTGCCTTACACATCCAACTGCACAAAGCCCAGAGGGAGTCACAGAAGAAGTTACAGAAATGCTACAAATATTTTCCACCATCATGAGTTCCCAGGGCCAGAAACAAGGAATTCCCTGTTCCAATGTAGTCTAGACCCCATATCTAGGGCAAGAATTGATGACATTTTTATAAGAAAGAAGTACAGAGAGAAAGCTTAAAGTATTATCTTCAACTTTAGTAGTCCTGGGAGAATTAGTTAGCGACTCCTGCAACCATTCCATTTAGAGAGGTGCAACTTGTTGAGTGACAGGCAGGATGCAGCCGTGCTCCGGAAACAAGAAGAGCAGGTGCTAGATGAAGTGTTGACAACCACTATGGCAATCCAGCAAACATATTCTGAAAGGGACAGTGTCGTTTGGAAGAAGCACAAGACATTATTTACCACCTCATTAATCTTTACCCAAAATGCAGATGTCGACAGATCAGCAATATCTTTAATTTTCCAGAAATTAAATAGTCCAGAATGCTTCAAACTCTACACAGTCTCAAGGTGCAGAGAAGCTCTTGATAATAAAAAAATATTACCTTCCTCCTAGTCTGAGCAGCTCACTTTTCTTCAGCATCTCTTTGTCTGCATTTTTACCCAGAAGGCATCCTGGAACTTGAACATTCACTTTGGCTGGTGAAATAACATGCACGCTAGTACAGGTATCTCCGAGCAGTTTCCAGAGGCAAGATACATCAGGACGGTGCTTTGCTGCCCTGTAATGAATGATATAGAAAACCCCACACAACACCCATTCAGACATTTCAACAGCCTGTTTCTGAAAGAAAAGTTCACCACTTTGAAGAGTGGCACAAACTCAAATGTAATTAATCAATTAGCTGTTTGATTCTTTTTTTAATTCAGTTTTCTTCATATTCAAATGGTCAAAAATAACCAAAAAAGGAGAAACTACAAAATGCCAACTTATGCCAACTTTGTCAGGACTAAGAGTCAGTTCTGAAAATCAGCCATTACCCACGAACATGCCAGTTGACTACACCCACTCTTGCATTTCAGGGCACTGTCATGTTACATCTGCAGACACCTGATGGACCTTGTCCTGTAAGAGCAGCTATCCCAAGGTTTAATTTAGGACACTAAAGCACCTTGTATGAAATGTAAAACAAAAAGATTGAGGGAGGGAAGGAACAATTTCCTCTCATCCACCATTTTTGGTAGAAATCTCCTCTTCCCAGCCCCGTATAAACAGGAAGACAGCTGGACAGAACTGTGTGTCGTTTCACACTTGTGTTATAATCAAATGACTCTGTATCTTTAAACAGAAAAGACCCCCAAAACTCTGTAATTACCATTTATTTAAATAGCCTAAGCCCAGAATGCTTTATTCAAACCATTTTCAATAAGCACATTCTTACTTCTAGATTAGAAACCTGGTCCATTTGATTTATTTTAACTGAAAATCCACAAACACTTAACTCTTATTCTTCTGTCTGTTAAAGCACAGTCTCAGTGGAAAATAAATAACTGAAAATTTAGTACTAACCTTGTAAAAAATTCAAGTGCCTGCTCTATGTGATCCACAGCTTTCCTATCAAGATAGTTATTGAGGGCTGATCTTGACAGCATGAGATAGCACTCACCAAGTCCTAAAAATAAGAGAAAATATCCTTCATTAAAAGAGATGCTTTTATGATAGGCTTGATAAAAAGGAGGTGTGGTAGGAGGGTGGAAGCCTGCTCAGTGTTACACTTGATATAAAGGTTTATACCCTGCACGTGCTATGCAAAAATCAAAAGACCACAGTGCTCACAGCAGAGACTTTGCTCTTAACTTATCCTGTCAAGTGTGACATGACCTGTAGAATAATTTGAATATTAATATAAACCTAATTAATTATAAAACCCATAGCATTTAAACTTTGTGTTTGTCCCCAAATAATAACTAAAGGCCTGATGAGAAATCTGCTCTGCATTGGTAAATCTTTGACAGATACACCAACTTTCAGTTCACACGAGTCAAAAATCATTGTCAGAACACAAAAAGAAGAAAGAAGGTCCAGGTAGGCTAAAGGGAAAGTCTTATTTGAAAAAGACTTGAAATCAACATTATCTAATCCTATTTATGTAAGAATGTACTTTCTACAGAAATAAATCCAACTGTTAAAAAGAAACTGCATCTAATGACACAATTTTTAGCATTTTGGAACCAACAAGATAACTGCTTGGTTTATACTCTTGCTGGACCAGTAGTGACTTGGCCTGGCAGTAAGTCAGTGGCTATGAGTACCACTTATTATTGGTATTGTTTTCACAGTTCTGAAGCTGCCTTCCTCATGGCATTATACCCTGTACCTATAGCAAACAACTAATCACAGTACTCATGTTTTGCAAGGATATTTATCTTGTCCCATCTAAGTATCTGTCTTGACCAACAGAAGTCCCAAGATCATGAGCTACTCAGATGCCAAGAAGATCTGTAATCTAAAAGCAAAATTTATTATATTCCTCAAGGTTATACACTAAAAGATATGCTGGAGCAGAGGAAGAACAACCATACCACTTAATAACACAAAAAATACGTCAAAAAGATGCATTCAAGTAACATCAGTTTAGTTTTCTCTCACCTGCTGTGACAGTGTGCTTCTCCCCCCTACACCTGATGGTTATTT
>NW_010326001.1:0-37378 GCF_000700745.2 Antrostomus carolinensis
AACAATCAGATTTCACAAGGTTTTATTCATCTTCATTATTTATTGTTAACACATCCATTGAGTTGGTCAACTTATTTCAGTACTAAATGACCAGAAAAGTCTCTATGAAGTAAGACAATTGAATTCCTTTGGTTGGGCTAATACAGGCCTTATCTGAATGGAGAAGCTGTGTGGTTTGCTAAAGCGCCAGAGTGGGTGCCACACCAATCCTTATGCAACAGCACAAGAGAAAGCAACCACAAACATGAGTGTAACAGAAGGAAGTTAATAGTGTAGAGCTCAAAACCAACACAGCTGGAACCTCACCAGCTAAGAGGAGCTGTGACAAACTGGCTGAGAATAAACCAAAACACCAAAGAAAAGGCAAACTTCTTAGATAATATGAATACTATTTAGGATTGTATACCACCTACAACACAAGTTAGTTTGTTTGTTTTAAAAAAGCATGCTACAAATTTTTTACCTCAGAAAAAAGAATTACAACCAGGAACACAACCAAAAAACCTAACAGCTTACCTGCAAATACGCATTTAAATCTTTTTTCCTCTTTTCCAGAAATTCTCTGTCCATATTGTTAAATGTCTTTTTGCCCGGAAGTTTCAGTATATTTGCAAGGTTTTCAAACTAGAAAAAAAAAAGAGAAGATTTTTTTGTTCTGTTTTTAAAAAAGGTTTCAAATTGCTATTAAGGCTCAGAAATTACAGGGGTCATTATATTCACTATATTCATTATATTCACATGTTCTTTATCTACCATATAACACCTGACAAATAATTTCTGCATCAAGCCCAGAACTCTGTTTCCTCTGAGAAGCCAAAATGAAAGGTAGGCCATCAAGAACAAATGCATGAAAATTCTCAGGAGACTGTCAAGGGCAAAATTTAATTTCTGAACAAAGACATGATACTCATTTTTGAAATACAGACTAGTATAGTGTGTAAAAAGTTTAGGCTCGAGATTTATCGTTATTATTTCAGCAGAAATTAGCAGGGTTATGAGACACAACATCAAGAGAACCTGGAAATATTTCTAAAATATCTTCCCTTTCCTGATCTGATGATACCTACTAAGGAAATGATTAAGCTTTTAGCCCTGCAGTGGACAGCAGCACTCAGTTTACACATAGGTTATCGTATTGTGCTTGATATGCCATCACCTGTGCCTTTTCTCCATGTAGTGACAGTGATTGGCACTGGTTGACATGTCTTCCACTGTTCCAGTTTTACAGCAAGAATGGGTGTTCCAGAGAAGCAGCAGGGAAGGAAGAGGCCCTAACACTAAAGAAGGTTGAACATACTTGCTAAAATGCACAAAAATAAAGTTACAAGAATAAAACTTGAAGAATCAGGACTATCCACATATTTATTATTTACAGGAAGTCTGGATTCTGTAATATCCATAAGGGGGTAAAGAGAGAAAGGCATAGTATCTAGGCTTTAAGAAACAATCTGGAAAAAGGTTGTATCCTTTTCTCTCTATGGAAGACCACAAAATTATAGTTTTAATGAGAGATTGATTCCATTCAGTACCTGCAAGGTGTCTTTGTGCAAACACATAATTAAACTTTGGAAGGTCACAAAGCTCATATAACATTTGTGACCAGTAGGAAGCACCAAAGAATAACTCTTTCCAACTTTACAAATCCCATTCCCTTGCAATTAGGTCACATGGGAAAATAACTGAACAGAAGATGGTCTAGTTTTTACTTGGATCCTCGTATCTAAACAGAAGCAATGTAAGCAAATAACAGCCTCTAAAATACAGGTATCTACTTCAAATGGTATTTATTACACTACTGACTGAAGAAACTGGCGTTAAACTATTCAGTACTTTAAGGAAAAAAGCTCATACAGACACTATACACAGCTAACTTCAATTCCATTTTGAACCAAGTACCTATTTTCTCTGGAAAACAAACAATAATCCCTGCCCTTCTTATTAATTTTAAATAAAAAGCGTTCAGTATATCAGTGACAATCCTGTGCCTGTAAATGTAGTAACAACTGTTTTATTGTCAAAATAAAGCAAAATTTGGGGGACTTTCTGAGATGCTTGAGTGAAGCACAGGAATTTCCTTACTTCTTGCAATCTGGGGAGACCTTATTGCTCTCTACAACTACCTGAAAGGAGAGTGCAGTGAGGTGGGTGTTGGTCTCTTCTCCCAAATAACAAGTGATAGGACAAGAGGGAATGGCTTTAAAGGGGAGGTTTAGTTTGGATACTAGGAAAGATTTCTTCACTGAAAGGGTTGTCAAGTATCATAAAAGGCTGCCCAGGGAAGTGGTGGAGTCGCCATCCCTGGAGGTATTTAAAGGACATGTAGGTGTGGTACTTGGGGACATGGTTTAGTGGTGAACTTGGCAACGATAGGTTTATGGTTGGACTAGATGATCGTAATGGTCTTTTCCAACCAAACTATTCCATGATCTTACTGTTCTAGGATAAGATTTCCATTTTTTGGAAATTCAAAGAAATAAGATTTAGCAACAAGAAATGTCTGAATATTAATATTTTGAAAGTTTTTCTCTGCCATTTTTTTCTAGTAATTTATTAGTAAGTCAGTTCTAAATGACTGCCCCATATCAGCAGAACATTAACTCACTATAAGATCTGGGAAACCAAACATATTTCAACAGGTCAAGGATTCTTCAAACCAGTGAATTAATTTTTTAAGAAAACAATTTGAAGAAAAGTACAAAAATTGGTATTTCTAATTTATTGACAGTACACTAAGATAATAAGAAATTCATAGGAAAGTCAGACTTTGTTTATAATTAATACAAATATTCACCACAATATTTGCTTTTTTAATAAAGTTTTTTTCCATTTTTGCTACTGTTGTGACTAACCTACCTGCACAAAATTTGTTCTCTATGCCTCTCTATTAATTACAGAGTAAAGGGATATAATCCAACACTTCTGACTAGTTCAATGGTTATGCAGTCAAATCTGACTTCCTCAAAGGCTCGGTTTAAAGGCATTTCACCCTCCTCTTTAAAAACAGCATTTTCAACACTTTTTCATGTCAGCAGGTTCTACTTTGTACCAGCTGGTGAATTACAAGTCTCTATTATTTCTTCTTTCATTTTAAGGGTGTTAAAAGTCTAAAAATACAAGTACAGCAATAAAAGGCAGATTGTCTAGCAGTACACTGAACTTCCAACAGCTGTCCCTTTTGAGACACCACTGATCCTTAACATTTCACTTAAAAACTTAAATACCTACTTCCCAAGCTCAGTTTTTCTTTCTTAATCTCTACAACAAATGTAACAAATGAAATATGCCACTGTTCAAAAACAACAGCACTTCCATGCAAACATTTTAAAGTAAAATTAAGCTAAGGGAGGCATAGGGGGGGAAGCTTTCTAAGCTTCATTTCCTTTTGTTAGAGCCATTATATAGCCATAAGGACGAAGCTGTATAAACGTGTGCCTGTAAACTATGCAGTACAAATAATGTACAATATAAACAGTAAAAAAGTACACTTTAAAGGAAAATAACATAGTGCTATAACTCCACATTGTAAGTTACTTTGAGAAAGACAATACTCGTGTGATACCATCACACAGAAAAAGCACCTTTCAAAGACGCTTTAAAAGATTTTAATGGGATTAATTACCTGCTCAGTGATCCTCATGTGGAAGTCATGGAAGTCACTGTAGCGTCGGTACGTCTTCCATGTCTCTTCTGTGTTTGGATTTCGCCGATGGACTGTGATAGCATACAGTGCGTATGTCTTGCCATGGTCATTACACACTCCTGCCACAGCATATGGGTCATAGTCAGCATAGACTAGTAATTTAAAAACAAAATAAAAAAGGAACAAACAGAAAGAAGGAAGACGAAAGGACACAAACGTGAAGTGAAGAAATGTCTGGAATGGCAGACTTGAAAGACAAAAATGGACATGCAAGCAGAAGAGTAAGCATCCTTTTATCCAAAACACTGTATAAGTGATAAAATCAAGAAATTTATTATGTAAACTTAAATAGAGAGTAATAGAGAGATTAAGCAGCCTTAAAGTTAGTCAAGTTTCACTGACATTCAAAACATAAACAAAGAATAGAAAAGGTTTCCACTTGGAAGAACTGTGAATAGATCTTTGAAAAAAATAATTTTAACCTAAACAACTCAAGATATGAGTGAAAGACAACTGTGAAACCAGAAGAAATTTCAGTCTGAAAAGTACTCTAAGCATATAGCAAAAGTTTGTCCATCAAAAAATCTGTAAATACAAGACAGTGCCAGCAAGCCATAAGCATTCAGTTTTGTTATTAACATCAGCAGTTTGTTATTAAGATAAAAAATACACCCCCAATATTTAAGTCAACAGGAACTATATACACGCACACATATGCATGCATTCTGTAGGTATGTGTACATACACACACACTTTATAGAGAAGTCAATTTATAAACAGAAAGAACACAGCTAGCTATCTTAAACAGAAGCAAACATCTATTTGTTCTCTATGTAGTACTTAAGTTCTCTTCGACACTACTCCATAATAGAATTCTCACAGTATTGAGTTTGTTTCAACAACTTTCATTTAATCTACAGAATAACCTAGAACCAATATTGTTTACACTGCACACTGTTTAAATTGGTAGCATGTTGTGTCTCTAAGTACTGAGCCAATACCCAGTAACCACATTTTTCCAGTGGCCAGATCAAAATACTCTTTAATCAAGTTCTGTGAATTTTTCAATGCACCCGCGCTCCATAAAATGCACTTTTATTAACAAATCATCAGCTCCAACCTCTGTTGTGCTTCCAGCCTTATCGTCTCTCAAGCATAAGGCCAAGGTTCAAGCAGCCAGGGAGCACCTCTAGGAGAGGGGCAGCTGCTGACAATGTAAAAATTACTCACTAGTGAGGTGCACAGTGGACATGGAGCATCTTTTCTTTGACATCTACCCTCTAGAAGAAGAATGTTGAGTGCTGAACACCAACAGAAAAGTGCGAGCAGTCAGGATGCTGCCAAAAGACTGCCCAGAGAATGGAGCCAGGATCCTGAGCAAGTCCTATTCGCTAAACTCACATTCACCACTCTGCCATGCAGCCACTAGACCACATCTGAGGTGCACTGCTCAGCTGCACCTTTAGGAGTACCACTTTAGGACAGGAGTGGCAGAGAACGAAAGAAGTTGTCCCCGTCGCCCCCTATGCCACAGCCTCTTAATCAGCATTTATTTTGCAACGCAAGACACAGAGAATACTCAAAGACTATGAAGAAGATCTTGCACACACCCCACAAGCACAGTAAAGGGTAGTAATCTGAAGAGGAGAGAAGCCTGCACACAGATGCAAGATGCACCTACTGCCTGTAGCATCCAGAAAGCAGGGACTTGTATTTCTTGTTCAAAAATGAGGTAAAGAGGAAGACATCCAGCTTAATCCTATCTTACAATATGAACCTGTACACATCCCCTGGTTCAACTGGAATGTTACGGATTCAGAGAGTCAAGCTGATAGTTATCAATACACACTGCCATCAAGATTATAAATTTAACCTAATTTGTCTACTTCTAAGATAACCTTTATTCTTAGATCAAAACAACAAAAATTCTAAGTTTAATTCAAAAAAAAGTATCACATGTCATTTTAACAGAAAAGTAAAATTGTGATTCTTAACTTTTAAATTATTTTTTATCCTTCTCTAAGGACTAACTGCATGAGACATGGACTGCACCATGCTCTCACACTGTCCTGGAGAAACAGAGTGATTTGCAGAATCAAACAGAGTTTAATTAAAATGTCAAGTAGCTGAATTCTTGCTTACAGCTCATGTGTCTGCTATATAAATGCATAGATTTAAAAGTCTATTGTATAGTAAAATCTACCCCAAAAAAGTATCTGAAGATCAATTCAAAATTTAATTACTCAGTGCAATTTCATCTAACTAGAGTTATTTGCAAATAATATCTGAGAAGTTTTTATTTACTCTCACACAATATTTTTTTTAATTTATTATTGTGAATTATTATTTATTACTGTGAAGACTGAAGTCACTCCCTTAAAGTAAGCTAAGTCAATAAGGAAGCACAAAAAATAGGTGAAAATACCATAGTTAAGAGGAGTAAACAGTCAAGAATTAGAATTGTGTGACTAGAAAAGAAATGGCTTTCAGAATTTGTTCTTTAAATAATTATTAAAATAAATGTAACTCAATATTTAGTTTAATGAATGTTTCTTCAGAGAGAGGAAAAATAATAATACCATAGACAATGAAAATTAAATCACATTTTAAGAACAGATTATAGTCTACAACCTACAGCACCAATTCTGTAAGGATTTCCACAAGAACTTAATGGGAAATATGAATTCAAATGTTTTATGAGGTTAAAAAAAATGAAAGGATTAGGATTTCAAGGGCCTGTAATATCAAAAAACTCAAAATCAATGGTGGAAAACAAGTAAGCAGCCATTGTAACAGATTCACTTACCAGTATCCGAGATGTATGCATGGAGTTGAACTGTCTCATCAGAAGGAACATTTGAAAGGTCATCTAAGGACTGCAGGGTGGGGGAGAGAGGGGAGAAGGAAGAAACAGGCAAGAGAATAAGATCTCAGATACATCTCATTTGAGAGATGATTTTTGATTCCTCTATTTCACTTTCAAACTTTCAGTTTACTACACTAATAGCTTAATGCACTGTAACAATGCAAAGAAGCATTTCTATTACCTGGTTACTAAAGCCTTTCTTTTACACAGAGTGTAGGGCCCTTCGTTTCCCCGACAAGTTTCACATAGTTTTGTGATCACTCTAAGATATTTGCCACTTTCATTTGATACCTCAACTCTAATAGAAGTACAGGTAAAAATGGTCTTCCACTGAGCATTTAAAAAGCCCAAAAAACAAACAACTGTGGAGCTACAGATGATGTATAACACATCTTCTGGTTTTATCTTTATACCATTCTGTTTCCTTCCAACTGACTTAAAGCTCTACACAAAAGTTACAGTGCAGTAAAACTTGAATAATTTCTCTGCTGTATGTAAAAAATAGCAAACGCTTTTCTCAGAAATGTTTTCCCTTGTAAAAAAAGTGAACATGTACATGCCTATTCAGTAATTACTAGAACTGAAAGAAGCCTAATGGGTCTTTTAGAGAAGCTTTACTATTATTTAAAATTAATACATCTGACTACCAAGATTTAACACAATAAAGCTCTCCAAGGTCACTGGGTAAAAAACTTGGGTATGCAACTGAAAGAAATAGAGAATGGGCCACTTCACGTGTGATTCTAATAATAAATTACCAGGTTAAAAAAATAAGACGGAGTTACTAGAGTTCACAGGCACTGAGATCCCAGCTACTTTATATATTTTACCCCAAAATACTAACATTCTTCAAGATATAAATTCAGAATTAATATGCAGCTATTAGCTATCTTTTATAATTTAAGCAAGACAGTTTAATAGTGAATTGCCACAAAAGGTTATCTAGAATGGGACCTCCTGGGTAGCCATGCCATACCTGTGCCAAACTAAAACCTCAACACATGTAAATCAAGTTTCTAACCCCCTCTGTTTCCTTAAACATAAACCAAACTTATATGATTACAATCAAAAGACAAGTTGGGCTTGAAAATGTAAATTATTTAAAGACCCCGCTCTTGTCCCTTCTCCATTTGAATCTTTACCATCTCCATGATATCCCACCATAATACTCCACTCCTTCCTACTCAAGGTCTCTAGAGGGAAAAACTCTTCTCTTCCTCAATCAGTCTCTGCCTCAATATATCACTATAGAAAGCAAGGGCAATAATATTTTGTTATAAAATCTAGATACTGAACAAATGGCATCATTAAAAGGGTCTGAACACATTAAGTATGCTCTAACATGTACTGCAGTAAGGAATCTCCTAAATATCTTATGATACAGCTTGTAGACTTAGAGTACAAAAGTCCTAGACTAAAAGAAGGTAGAAGAAAGAAGAACCCATTTGGGAAATGTTTGCCACTGCATGCTATAGTGCTAAAAGTTCATGTCTGTTCAATGGTCAAACAGATGAACTCAGGTAAAAATATTTTGAGAACAGACACCATCTTTACCTCGAGAATTCCCAAATCTAAGTTACTGAAGAGTATTCCGGTAAAGTAACACTCTAAGTGGACTGTTCCTATAATCTTCATTAGACACTTGCTTTTGGCCATTGTTGGATATAGGGTTAAGACTTTCTCTGATCAAATCCATTCTTAAGCAAGTCACCCTTGGAAAGCAATTACCCTGTACAGTGTGCCCTATACTGCAAATTTAAGAGCAGAATATCACCTGAGATTGATGAATGGCAGGAATCTGTGGAAGCTTGGACAACTGCTTGATATTCCGAGAGCTCTAGGATTTGATTATCAGTAAGATGGAAGCTATATTATTAAGGAAGACAAGTAACAGTCAACTGTTCTAATATTGTTTGCTATGAAATACTGACATTAAGGTACTGTTCTATTTTTTAAAGGGAATCATTATTTCTTGTTTTCCTGCCTCCCTTCATTGCTACTCTAACAGTTCAGTTTTCTTCTTGATAACTGAGTGGGGTTCCAGTTGACATACACTCATGACTGCCAGAAGTTCAATCCAGCCATTTCTGCTGCCATTCAAGGTGTTGGATATGTGACACCTATGTAACTCCTTCTATTTACTCCATGCAAAAGCAATATGTAAAGCTCATATTATGGATCCATTTAGATGAAATCTACAAGAGTCTATAAATATTCTACTATGGTTTTATACCCCCCCAAATATACCCTACTGGTTTAATATAGTAGATTAACATGTCAAATTTAAAGACAGAAATCAATGATATTTTTGTAAAATAACTTTTCCTCAAAATACTTTTGAGCCTCTCTTCCAAATAATATTAAAATACATTCTTACAGTGAAAGTATAAACTGCATGTGATATTTTATAATGGAATCTTCAAGAAACACTCAACTGCTGTGGCAAGGCACTATATAGCAACAATTAATACAAGTAAATGAAATGGCTGAAACTTGAACAGATAACATGGACAGTTTGTATTTAATACGACTCAATATCTTTGACATTAGGTATATCCACAGGAAAACAAGTTAATTCAAAAGGAAAAATATCACACCACAACCCAATCTTATTTAATGCACTGTCATTAGCTAAAAGTACAGAAATCCCCTGACCTTTGAAGTAACCTTCCAAAGTCTATTTTTCTGTGTGTAACTGACTAACACAAAGGAGCTAAACGATGTATATAGAAATTTACTCTTGACATGGAATTCAGCCAGGAAAAACTAATCTACCAGTATTCAAACACCTGTAAAAGCATTGAAAACCCTGAACAGCTCTCAACAATATGGACTACAGAAAGTAAAGTTCTTCTGCATAAACAGAGCTTTATTACACATTTCTGCTAGAATGTTCTTCATTCTTTATAAAAATAACGTGTCATTCTGCAAATATACTTTTCACAACAAGAAAAATCAAGACTTGGTAGTGTTCCATGCAAATATCTATTTGTATTGCAACAGTGCTTGATAAAGGCTTTAAGACTTTCTAGCTTAGTTTGGAAAGGCCACACATAACTAAGCAGTAGATAAACATGAGCCAGAAGAGCCATTCCAATGACAAAACCCCAACCATAAAATGACTTTGATATGTCAGAGTATTCTTAGAAAAAGTACTTTGAGACAGAAAGATCTTTTTAAGAGATTAGTCAATTAAAAGACTCTCTTATGAAATGTTACCAGAATTGTATGTACATTTATAAAAAATATTGCTAAATTAAGTTTTCCTTCTGCATCTAACAGGAGGTTCTGTAAATTTTATCAGCTGACCACCTCCCTTTTTCTTTGTATTTCAAAATATAAACAAGAGGAAAACAATTGGGAAAAAATCCTAGCTTTAAAAAAAACCCAACCAAACAAACGAACCACACAAACAAAACCCCCAAACAAAACCTAAACTCAAAACAAACACAGGGAAGCACATTTATGTTAAATGTATTTCTTTACAAAATAAATTTTATTCCTCTGTGTGCAAGCAAGATCTAACCAATGCACTGGAACTCCTAAGAAGCTACAGCATATTCCAAGAATGAACTAGAAGGGCCTATGAATCACCTAAAACAGGAAATTGCATGCAGATTGCAAACCTTTCTTAAACTAAAAGATGTGGAAAAATACTCTCATATGCACAATTGAACCTTGCGTATCTTCTGGCTCAACTACATATAGTCTGAAGAAACAAGAGGAGGAAATACATCAAAATTTTTATGATTTTTCCTTTTTCAATAACTGTGATTTGATTTTCAGTTTAAAACATTTTAAATCTAGTAAGATCTATGTGGGACAGATTATTTAGAAAAGGTCTGGCAGAAAGATACACTTTTCTTTATACATATGCAACCACTAATACACACAGAGGCATATTTCAAATATTTAGGTACATTCATGTGACAAAGAAAAGAGGTTCTGACAAACTGACGCAGTCAAGAATTGCTTAATAAAATGCTACCAAAAACTGAACTTGAAATCGGTCAGATTAGAAAACAAAGATTCCTATTTTGAATAAATAAAATGTTTCCCAATCAAGTTCTAACTCAAAAAAATAGAACCATAGAATGGTTTGGGTTGGAAAGGACCTTAAAGATCCCCTAGTTCCACCCCCCTGCTGTGGACAGGGTTGCCAGCCACTAGATCAGGCTGTGCAGGGCCCCATCTAACCTGGCCTTGAATGCCTCCAGGGATGGGGCATCTACAACTTCTCTGGGCAACCTGTTCCAGTGCCCCCCACCCTCTGGGTGAAAAATTTCCTCCTAATATCTAACCTAAATCTCTCCTCTTGTAGCTTAAAACCATTTCCCCTTGTCCTATCACCATCTGCCCATGTAAAAAGTTGCTGTCCCTCCTGTTTATAAGCTCCCTTCAAGTACTGTAAGGCCACAATGAGGTCTCCCCAGAGCCTTCTCTTCTCCAAGCTAAACAAGCCCAGCTCCCTCAACCTTTCTTCCTAACAGAGGTGCTCCAGCCCTCTGATCATCTTCATGGCTCTCCTCTGGACCCACTCCCACAGCTCTACACCTTCCTTGTGTTGGGGGCTTCAGGCCTGGACGCAATACTCCAGATGGAGCCTCAAGGGCAGAGTAGAAGGGGACAATCTCTTCTCTTGCCCTGCTGGGCATCTTTTGATACAGCCCAGGATACAGCTGGCCTTCCAGGTTGCAACTGCACACTGCTGGCTCATGTTAAGCTTCTCATCCACCAGGACTCCGAAGTCCTTCTCAGCAGGGCTGCTCTCAATGAGTTCTACTCACAGTCTGTACACATACCAGGGATTTCCACTTGGCCTTGTTGAACCTCATTAGGTTCCCGTGGGCCCACTTCTGAAGTCTATCCAGGTCCCTCTAGATGGCATTCCTTCCATCTGTTGTATCAACTGCACTACTCAGCTTGGTGTCATCAGCAAACTTGCTGAGGGTGCACCCAATCCCACTATCCAGGTCACTGATAAAGATGTTGAAGAGCACCAGTCCCAAGACTGACCCCTGGGGAACATCACTCGTCACCAGCCTCTACCTGGCCACAGAGCCATTCACCACAACCCTCTGGCTGTGACTATCCAACCAATTCTTTATCCATCGAATAATCCAGCCTTTAAGTCCATATCGTTCCAATTTAGAGGTAAGGATATGGTGTGGGACCGTGTCAAAGGCCTTGCACAAGTCCAGGAAGACGACATCAGTTGCCCTTCCTTTGTCCACCAATGCTGTCACTTCATCACAGAAGGGCACCAGACTGGTCAGGCATGATCTGCCCCTGGTGAAGCCATGTTGGCTATCTCGGATCACCTCTTCACCTTGCAAGTGCCTTGCCATAGTTTCCAGGAGGATCTGCTCTACTATCTTCCCAGGCATAGAGATGAGGCTCACCGGCCTGTAGTTCTCCAGGTACTCCTTGCTCCCTTTCTTGAAAATGGGAGTGACGTTTCCCTTTTCCCAGTCACAGGGGACTTCACCTGACAGCCATGACTTTTCAAATATGATGGAGAGTGGTTTGGCAACCGTATCAGCTAGCTTCTTCACGACCCTGGTATGTATGTCATCCAGCGCCACAGACTTGTACACATTCAATTGCATGAGGTGGTCTCTTGACTTGCTCTGTTCTTACAGTGGGAGGGACTCTGCTCTCCTGACCCCCACCTAGAGGTTCAAGGACTCAAGAGACATTGGAAGCCTGACTGCCAGTGAAGACTTTGGCAAAGACCTTGTTGAGCACCTCAGCTTTCTCCAGCTCTGTTGAAGCCAGTTCTCCCTTTTCATTTATCAGAGGGGGTACGCTCTCCTTGGCCTGTCTCTTCTGGCTAATGCACATGAAGAACCCCTTTTTGTTATTTTTCACATCCCTCACCAAGTCCAACTATCAACCTATAGAAACCTAATTAAATGCCTCATTTAACAGTCTAATTTAATTTAATCCTTTGAGATTTTGGTTTCAAAGGATTTGTTTTCACCTTTTATTACCTAACTTCAAATTTATGTCTATTTAAAAAAACAAATAGAGATAAGTATGCTTTGCATAAATTAACTACAGATTATTACCGTTTCTGTGAGAAACAATACAAAATTTCATTAAACAGAGGAAAGTACAAAAGGCATAGTTTGAACTTACAGATTAATTGATACCTTACGCGTGCTTCGATTTGACTCAAGAACTTTTTCAGAAATTAAACAGCAATGAAGTAAAACCTCTAATGTACATAATTTAAACTATTTTATAACACTCTCCCTACTGTTGGGGAGAAAAAAAAAAAATCCAAGCACTTACCAGATTTATGCTGCCAGTAGGAGACCCATTAAAAGATTCTGGGAGCAGTGAGGAAAGGGAAAGGAAAAACCAGGTTAGAAGATATTTTACAATGTAGGGCCACACACAAGAAATAAAAACGCAAAGGTAAAACATTATGGAAAATAATGGACAGAGGTGGCATTAGGCAAAATGTTGTGTCCAACATATAAGTACTTCAAGTTTCCAATAAAGACACCTAGAGGAAAACATATGTAAGTTTATACAACTATAGATATGAAATAAATACTCCAGAGAACATTGCTTTTCAAGCTTATGCCATCACATGAAATTGCTTCATTAAAGAGTCAGCTTAATAGTTAAATATATTTCCATTAGACTTGTATGAGAAGAATGATTTTAATTGCTTTATAAAGCCACATCTGCTATGTACTTTCAATTTCTATTTCCAGATGAAGAATACAGTGACATATTAAAACAATCAAACATGCTGAAGAATCTCAAATATTGTTGAATAAAAATGAGAATTAAAGAGTCACATACTTATTTTAGCAATACACTTGTTACCAAGACTTGACAAAAAATTTACATGAGATTAATAGTTACTACAGAATAACACCACCCTATTTTACTCCAGTTTACAAAAAACCCCAAAAACCAACAAAACCACAAGGAGGAAACATTGATGTAAAAATCAGAGATACTACACGAACTTTTTGATTTCTCAAAAACAGCATGGATAATTTTCTTACTTTCATTTTAAAGCAGAAAAAAGAACAGTTACAGGAAATCCCCCTTACAGATATAGAGCTCACCTCCTTCACCATCATCTGATCCTCTGAAACTAGGATCCTTTAGCATATCCAGCTCAGCTAACATCCGCACATACAACACATTCTGTTTGAATGAAGGGTAGAATCTTTCATCTCGCAGCATCAATTCATACACCTTATTGAAATAAAAATGCCAACCTTAGAAATACTTAGTATATTTTTTAATTAATCAGACAAGTTTTCATAAGTTCTACTTGATCAACATGTATCTGTGCCTTCTATTATGTGTGTCTGGGTTTCCTTTAAAACCCCAATGCAAGTTTGTGAAATTTCAGTTCAGGCTTACTCTTTATGGAAAGGCTATGAGGACTAATTGTGCTAGAAGTATAATGCAATCTCGTAAAGTATCTAACTAGTGAGACATACACATGAAGGAAGGAAAGTAGCACATTAACTATAAATGCTTCCTTCATCTCCTCTGAACCTCTCCAGTTGTGCTATAAACATGTGTGGTCTTTATCCATTTCACAACAGGTTATCTCTCTGAGTCCTTCTTTGCTGATAAACTATAAACACAGACCTGCAAACGCTTAGGTGGACAGGTGAGAAGAGGGAAAGGAAAGGAGGGAAGACACTGCATACTACTCTCCTGAACACTTCTGGTTCAGCCAACACAGTATAACCCTACCTCAGAAAGAGTTAATCACATCTTCTTAAAAAGTTATCTATATAGCCTATACTATGACAGTATATATACATATACACACATATCTATACATAGTGGGAATTAATTCATAATGTTTGGATATTCATGTCAACTCTAGAATATTTTAATGATTTTTTTTTTTCATGGAACACTTTGTACAAGTCCTATCACCTGGTAAGAATGGAAAAAAATTCATGGAAGTCTGAGGAAGTCAATTTCTTTTGTAACACATGAGAAATTTATGCTCTTCAGCAGAAATCACAGGCAAGGACCTTGCAACATACTTTGAGCAATATGGATTTCACAGTGTGTGAAAACAATTCTAAGTTCTACAGCTCCTATCACTAATTGTTATCATGAATAAGAACAATAACTTAATGACCTAAAATAAAAACCTCTCAGACTGGGTATACAATTTATTGTCAGAATATTAATAATTCACTTTATATATTTATAAATATATATATCTATATATATATTGGACTTGAGTGATAAAGTGTATGCATGCAGGCAGTAAAAAGACTGTTTTATCTTCAGTACTTGCTGCTTCTCAGTGATACACTGTTCAGGCTTGCAGAAACAGAACAGTCAAATTAACTTCTGGAAAGAGATATAGAATTTAATATGGCAATATGCTTACATCCACCTTCAAAAAACAGAGCTAAACCAGACCAAAATTGTACCACTCAGTTATTCTATACAGGCAAATTTTCTTAAATTGGTGCATAAACATAAATAATAATCCCATAATTCTAAATTATGCTTCATAATTATTCATACAGGACACCTATTCTTTCTCTGTCTACTGCTTTGAAAACCATGGGCTACGTATGGCTAAGCAGAAGTTGGAAATTTAGAGTATGATTTTTTATAGAATAGGAAAATGGTAAAAGAGGTCTGAGGTTTCAGATGTCAGAGTTCCTTTCTCCTTTTTCAGTGGTCACAGTGACATTTAATACTCTATAGCCTTAACAGTTCTTATGAAATACAGGATGAAAAGAGTGTACCTTTCTCTGAATGTCATCAAATATTTCAGGTGTTGGATCGTCATGGTTCAGTGTTTCTGCCAGTTTTGCTACTAAGTTGTCATCAATATTAACTCTTGGAGATGCCTGTCACAGAGATCTAAATCAACTTTTGCAGCATAATAATAAGAAAGATTCTATTTTCAAAAATAAAACCCAATACAATTCTGCAATTCTCTAAGCAAACTAAATGTCATCTTGATGAGTATTTCTAGCTCTAGAACTGTCTAGAACACACAACAGGAGTCAAACCCCTCCTCTCCCCAAAATCAAGTTCAGAGTTTGTATTAAAACTCAGAAGTTTCAGGATTAAATACTAAAAATCACCTCAAAAACAATTTATGCACGTTATTTTGAAGCAACAGCTAAACCACATTTACTCAAGACTTAATACCACATTTTATTTATTTATTTAATAATAGAAAGATCTAGATTCAGAAATGCAGAACAAGTCAGTAACAAAGTAAATCAACAAAGTCCTGAACTATCTGAGGAAAGATTAAGAGTTTGTCAACTCTGCAACACACTGCCAGTTTCTGGAGAGATTAACAGTAGCTGTAATCACGGTAGCTTTTTATACAAACTCTATTACTGCCACTAGCATACTAACGATATCAGCCATCAGATTCCTACTCACCCCTTATGTGACATATTTTAAACCACTGCATGTTAAGCATACTCTTAGATGGGCCCAAGTTCACACACTACACTTTCCCTATTTTCTCTAACAGAGACAGGGAGCCAGCGCTGAACCAGACCCGAAAAGGCTCACTTGATCCATTAAGCACAGCTGAGAGGCTGAGTTTATCAGCTTTGGAAAAGCTCTGGTGTTAGATAGCTTCTGACTTCAAATTGGTGAGCATTCAATTTGTACATATACTGGACTGCATATTTTTGAAAAATATTTCTTCTTGCAGGGGGAAGGTAGGGGGCAGGGTAAAAGGAAGGGAAATGGGAAAGGACAGCACACACAGACAGAATTTCTTATTCTCTCTTCACATTTTCTCTAGTTTATCTTTATTCTAGCAAGTCAGCTTCTGAGGAACACTTTCAGTGCATGTGACAGGACAGTGAGTGTCAGTATGAGCCTTTTTAAATGGAGAGAAAAAAAAAAGAAAAAAGAGGAAGGTATTTTCTTAGTGCTTAACACACAGAGAGAAGATACACAAGTAATATCTTAAATGTAAACTTGTGAACATCTTGTGCTACATCACATACATTTTGTATTAACGTAGCCATAACTACCAAAAAAGCATCTGTACAAAGAATAAATCCCAAATGCTAAACAATGCAGAAATAAATCATTCCTACCTTTTCTGATAAATATTGCTCATAAACTCCAAATGCAGCTGCTCTTAATAAACCCTTGGTTTGATTAGTCTGATGTTTTCCATCTTTCTGTCGGCTTTGAAGTACCTCCAGCTGCTGCTGTGCCGTAACCCTGTATCCTTCCACTGTCATCCAGAAAAACAGATGTGCTTGGCCACCAGTCTGCTGCATGTAATCTACAGAAAACAGCACCCACACAACTATAGTTACTGTTGTGTGTCTTAGAATAAGAATTCTCTATGATGTTAGCTACATATGGAACTCCAGGATCTGGTTAAACATCTGGAATACTTGTCACCTAGAGCTAAAAAATAAAAAGTACTATATACACGTTGGTAATAACCAGTAAACAAAATTGCAAGCTAAATCTAGGAACTCAGCACTGAATCCTAAACTGCACATGTAAAAAGTGAATCCACTGTTACTGTGTGGATGTAACAGGCTTACACAGCATGATACACGTTGAGAGGAAGTTCAAACTGGAATTCTAACAAACCACGTGCATCCATTACCTTGACAGGCTTGAGAGGTGGGCCTGTGCTAACCTCATGAAGTTCAACAAGGCCAAATGCAAGGTCCTGCATCTGGGTCGGGGCAATTCCAAACATAAATACAGTCTGGGCGATGAGTGGCTTCAGACTCGTTCCAAAGAGAAGGGCTTGGGAGTGGTGGTGGATGAGAAGCTCAACATGAGCCAGCAATGCACACTCACAGACCAGAAAGCCAACCGTATTCTGGACTGCATCAAGAGAAGCGTGGCCAGCAGGTCGAGGGAGGTGATTCTCCCCCTCTACTCAGCTCTCCTAAGGCCCCACCTGGAGTACTGTGTCCAGTTCTGGAGCCCCCAATACAAGAAAGACATGGACCAGTTAGAACGAGTCCAGAGAAGGGCCACCAGGATGATCCGAGGGCTGGAGCACCTCTCCTGTGAAGACAGGCTGCGAGACTTGGGGCTGAGAGAGCCTGGAAAAGGGAAGGCTCTGGGGAGATCTTATAGCGGCCTTCCAGTACCTGAAGGGGGCCTACAAGGAAGCTGGGGAGGGACTTTTTATAAGGGCAGTTAATGACAGAACAAGGGGAAATGGGTTTAAGCTGCAAGAGGGTAGATTTAGATTAGATATTAGGAAGAAATTATTTCCTGTGAGGGTGGTCAGACACTGGAACAGGTTGCCCAAGGAAGTTGTGGCTGCTCCCTCCGTGGAAGTGTTCCAGGCCAGGTTGGATGAGGCTTTGAGCAACCTGGTCTAGTGGAAGATGTCCCTGCTCAGGTCAGGGGGGTTGGGGAACTGGATGTTCTTTAAGGTCCCTTCCAACCCAAACCATTCTATGATTCTATGATTGAGTTAAAAGTACTATCACCACCAACAAAACTGATCAATATTCTTAGTAATGACCATCAGCAGCCCAATTAATTGAAAGAAGAGAAACAAACATTAGAAAGTAATAAAAATTAATTACACAGCTCTAATCCATCTATCAATTTCTTGATTATATGATAAATCTAAAATAATACATCAATTACTGCTGTATTTTAGCTTTTCAAACAGATTACTTTCAGGAGCCTTGTAATCCTCTAAACTTCAATCTAACATCTATATTCATTAGTTCCATTAGTTTTAGTGAGACCAGCAAAAGTACAACTAATGATTGTAGTAACTTTCAAAGCCATTACAATTATAAACCTCTAAGCAATTATTGCAATGATTCTGTTCTGAAGAGAACAAACTTGTGAAGTGATAGACCAAAAAACATTGCAAGGACAGTCTTACAGAGTGGTAAGTATTGAAAAAAGCTTGATAAAAGCTTTTGGAAGTAATGAGTACGGTGTTCTGAACAGGTAATTACAGACTGATTTTCAAAAAGGTTTTGGTTCTCTCTGGCAATTGGCTTAAACACATTTAGCTCTCAGAAGACATCTATATTCAGTGATTTCAAGTGCACAGTCCTGTGAGTTAGCATATTCTTTATAAATAAAAAAGACAAGATAACTTAACACTTACCCATAAAAAATTGTAGTGCAACATTGTCTACCAGAATATGGTCCAAAGGGACTGTGCAAAGTTTTCCGAAGTTTGCTGCCAGTTTCACAGTATCTATTTCCTATAAGACACAGTTCAGTGTGTTCATAGGCTTTATTTTTTTTTTAATTAGCTTTTAAAATTTCTGCTTACCACGAAGCAGACGTAATAAAAAAATAATTTACATTACAGATAATAAAGCAGCCTCTCAATGGTTAGTTATTTTCACAATCACTAACAATTGAAGTTCTAGATCATAAGGTCATGCTCACCTAACTATTTGCCTTCAGCATGGATGACTTCTGCTATATGGGAAGCTGGCTTTTAACACTGCTGTTCATGTAATACTATACAGGTCAAATTAACCCCAAATCCTTCATCAGCATAAGGGAGCATGAAAGTTAATTAATAAGATTAACTAATTTCAGAGTTTGATGGGGTGCAGGTCACTACAACTTAAATTCATCTCTGCCCAACTTTTTTCCTGATAATATGACATTTCTTGGTATTACAGTAATGGTTCTGGATCCAGCTGTAGAATACTTAAACATTTTAACAGTCAATATGCGCAAGATCACATTATCTTGGAGTCACACCTAGGTCCAATTAAGAGAGTCAAGAAACTAAGCAAAGCCAAACATACTGACTCTGTCAGCCTTGAACCACAAAAGAAAATATAAAACAAGCAAATAGAACTATATGAAGTTCCCAAACTTAGTATCAGTTTGCCTTAGGCTTTTCATACCTAAAGAGGTAAATATGTCTGACAAAAGAAAATACATGAAGCCTACAAGGCATTGCAAAATAATCAGCAAATGGTACCTTTATCAACAAGAAAAGAATCTTTGCCAAAATCTAAGAAGCTTGATGCACAAAAGGTACACACTGGAGCAGCAAAAAATAACTGAATCTAGGTGTATAAATACAAAGATGCTTTGCACCTATGTAACATTTTGCTTTAACTCTTGCATTGAAAAAGTAAGAATAGCTTGAAGATGTACCTGCATCTCAACTGCTAAAGCTAGAATCAAAAAAACTCTAAACATGTGAAACTTTACAAATTCTTTCTGTAAGTAAATTGCAAATACAAGACTAAGTTCAGTTGTAGAATGTACTCCTATAACTGCATATTTCAAGTTGTGTTTCAAAATGCAAGAATCAAAAAGCTAGACCAAACTAGTAAGTCATTTGCAGCTTCACTCTTTTGGAACTAAGAAAATTATAAAACACTTACTTTTCCTGACTGCAACCTCTGAATTCTTGAATCGCATACTTTAATAACATATAATAAACTGTTTATTTGATTTTTTATAGTGTTGATATCTGAAAGCAAGAACAAAGAGGATTAAGCAATACAGATGAGTAAATAAACTCATACAAAAAGTGATGTACAATTTACAAAATACATCAGCTTTGAACAGAAGGGTTTTTTCGGCTTAAATACCTTACTGATAGAAATGAACAAGAAATATTTTTCTCTTTCCTTTTTCAGATTAACTGTTAACTGGCTACCCAGTAATACCTGAAGTATTACTGAAATTCAGAACCATCGGTCAGGCAAGTTTCAATTCAGTGGAAGTATACATACCTAACCAACCAGTCTATTTAAAAACCAGAAACAACAACAACAAAACCCCCCAAAAACCAACAAACCACACATACGAAGAATCAAGTTTCAACACTCCACATATAATTTAATTTTTTAAATAATGAAATATTTTATACTATACTGCATCAAGAGTTTTTATTTTCTAAATTTTTTGAGTATTCAGAGATAATTTTGTAAAACAATTCAGCACTAACCATCTCCTGCTGTATCTAGAGATCGAAGATATTGCAGTTCTTCACTTGCTTTATCTTTCACCGCTTCCAACTCTCCTATATTATCACTTAATTTAATAATATTCATAAAGGCCTCATAGTTACAGTTGGAATCACGAATCTGAAACAGAATTTTTACAATGTCAATAATGCCAAACAGACATTATATTTCATTAAATGAATTATTTTTATGCAGTACAGCAAAGTGGCATTTTGAAAACACTTTGATGCTTCTAAACCTTTATTTTGATACTAAAATTTCACATGGACCAAGAAAAAGGAAATATGCACAGTTAACTCTATTCCAGCTGAAACCGGGACATGAGACCACTGAAGAGGTTTCAGTTTTGCCACGCTTCCCTGCAAGTGTACCTGCTCCCAATGTAATGGCTTCTTCAGATACAGAATTACAAAAAGAATTAAAGCATTCTGTAATGTAACCATAACCTAATAACCTACAGGGGACAAAAAAAAAATCTTCTGAAATCCCAATTCAGCTTCTTAATAGTATTTACAGGGGTATTTCAATACGTACTATTTTCCCAGCACTGGCTTAGGGTGAACCTGCTCTGGGGACTCAAAGGAGATTGTACAAGTGAAGGAAGCTTGCTGTGCTGCTGAGATCACTGGAAACTGTGTTGTGAATGCAGCATGGAGATCAGGGGAAGGCTGGCAGCATCGCAGCATGTGCACACAGGTGCAGAGGGTTGAGTTCTAATGCTGTCTTCACCATCCGAAGCCAAAAAAAGTCAATTTACCCACATCTTTCATAAATGCTCACTTTGATATGGAAATGTAGCACTTGGTCTGTGTTGCAGAAGTGCATTGACATGAGTTGCACAGAATAGAGCAAATGAAGACTGGATACCTTTGACCAAAGTTAACAGAAAATCTTCCTAGAAATCTGCTTTTAAAAGTAATGGTACATGCAATGCTTGAACTTCAAACATTTTGTAAAAATGTGAATTTCACAGTGAAGAGAGACAAGTTTGGACTAACTTCTAATTTTATATGGAAGCTTTATATTTTGTTGCAAGAGAATTAGTATCGAACTTAGTGCGCCTAGAAACATGGAATGAAACTTTTCATTTTCAGAAACTGATTTTTTTTTCATTCAAATGTGATTTTATGTCAAAGGTTCAAAAAGGAGACAGAATTTATTTCAGTCATATCTATTTCTGATCTTAATTTCTGCAATCTTCATTTCATAAGACTTGTATTAAATTTCTGAAAGCATTTATTCTTCTTTATCTTTCCCCCAGCACATGCACTTCCTCATCTCAGACAGCAATTATGAAAATTAATATTTGGGACATAACCATCATAACAGAAAGCTTTATAAAAACCTCAGAATTCTATTTTTGGATGCAGCTGGGGACAGTGCTCAGTAAATAAAGAATGAGGCCAAGTTACAAATAAAGAACATGCGTAGGAGGAAAGGGGAAACAAAGATTGAAAAGCTTGGTCCATACAAGCAGCAGTATTTTTTCTTTTTAAAGTTATGTTCCTGTAGAAAAGTAGTGTGCAAACTTTTACATGAAATGGATGTGGCTGGAGTGAAGGAAACATTGTACACGTACGCTTGATTTCATTCCATACATAAGAACATTTACTCTGAAATCCAAGAGTGTTTTCAGCATAGTACCTGAATGCACGCTATAAGAATAAATACATGAATAAAAGTAGAGATAACTTGGGGAAAGGAAAAAAAATTAAACTTGATTCATGACCTGTAAGGGATAACTTGCTTAGCAAAAAACCAACAACATTAACTAAAAGGTGAATACTCTATGTTAATTTTACTATATAATACTACTTTTTAAAAGTTTGGAGGGGAGGGGTTTGCAGGTGCATTAGAGAGATATCAAACTAAAGACTTTGCTTCTTCCCATTCCATTAAATTATTAAGGGTTACCACAAACATCCCTAACACAATCACCCTGAGATTCCTTAGCAGAAGCAAAAAGCTCCAATCTCGCTACCTGTCATTCAGGAAGTCTCTTAAGCTTTAAAAGACACATCATAAAAAAAAAGTCAAGGAAAAAAGCTTCCAAGGTTACCACCATACTTCCTGAACATCTAAGTAAAACAGAGGACTCAACTTTACACTTTCTCGTCCACCTGTCCTCAGTCAGGCGATTTTTGCCAAACCACCATAGAGTACAAATAATACAGATGGAGTGTGAATATGTGTGTGTGTATACATACATGTATATACAAAAAAATAAATACCATATATATAGAAAGAATTTAATATAGCAGCCATACGTTCAGTATCTCTGCCAGTATATCCATTGGTAACTTTTCTACCAGATACCTATCTGCCATGATTACAGGAAACACAAGTAAAGCTTTATAGAAACATATTCCAGAAATATCACTCATTTTAAATGTTATAAATCTTACCATCCATATGACATACTGATTAATATAATCAGGATCACTGAGCTGGTTGATTAATGGAAGAAGAATTCCTCGGGAGAGGATTTCCTGAAAAACAACATAAAATAAATCATTTTATACATTTATTCATAAAGCTAATATAACTGCAATAATTAAAAAAAATATCACTGTGTAGAGGCTAAATAAAAAATGTATAATTACAGAAAACATTCAATAAGCACATTCCTTTCCAATTAACATCAGAAGATGTTAGTATTTCAAGAAAAACATCATCCATTTTATCACGCTTTTCAAATGTTGCTAGAGGTAAAAGAAACTTTAAAAACATGCCACACAATCTGTTCTCTGCTATTAAATACTTATCAAGAGTGTACTGCATATAAAACAACCTAACATTAAATTAGATCATTTTTACAAAATAAAATAAGAGTGGTAGTTCAGATCTATATTTTTTAATGACATTAAACCAAAGAACTGGGATGGCTTCTAGAGTCTGTACTTACCCTGACAAAGTATCGCATGATCTTGTTCTGGAAGTCTCCAGGAGGTAGCAATATATACAGTAAAACCTCACACAGATCCCTTAGGAACCCTATCAAGGAGAACGAAAAGCCCTCAGCACCATTTTTGTATTATGTTATTCCACATCTTACCTGATATCATAAAAACCAACAGATAAATCCTTAAAAATTAAATTCAAATATAGTCATATATATATTCTTATAGTCCAAGCATCACAGTAACACCTTTCAGACAGAACATAAGCAACACTGATGTAAACCTGAGACACATCTAAAGTCTCAAAACCCAGACAAAAGAAAGTCAAATTCCAAGAACCAAAAACCTAACTCAAATATATTTTCCTTATTTAACATATACAGAGGTTTTTTTTCCCCTCCTTCATGCTCAAAAAAGATAAACTGATTTTTTTAATGAAGACTATGGAGTAGTGACAAGGAAGGCAGATCTAACAAAAAGCAGTAAGAATCTGCAAAGTCTTCCCCTGCTTCCCAGGAAACATTATCATCTTAATTTTTTTGCAGTAAAAAGAAGAATGGCTATATAGGTACATACTTCGTTATAATTATAGCATTAATATATACAAACTAGAGGATATACATATGTACAGTAGATAATGCTTTGAAAAATTACATGCTACGATTTCAGTGTATTTCATGTTGTGAACACAATTTTTAGTTTTTTAATTTAGTCTGATACACTAAAATAACTTCAGAAGATAATATTGAAAAGACCTTCTTCATCTTTGGGAGAAGTGCAGACTAGATCACGACAGACTTCTTTTTCCATTTCAACTTCAACCTCAAAGAATGTATCTACAAGTTCCTCAGCTTGGTCTGTACATAAGAAAATGAAAATAAACATACTTTTTGGTAAAGATTAGAAACTTGAGAGTAAGCTTGAATTATAAAATAAAGCTAACTACATTTCACACATGTAAGATACCTGCCTACTCAGACTCAAATAAAAAAAATATTTAAATAATTTCATTACCCTTCATCTGATCAGCTTTCTCTGCTATTCTTTGCTGAGCTTTTCTGAAAACTCGAAGATGAGTGCCAAAGTCATCAACAAGTCGTGTAGTAAAATAAGGCTGCCAGTCTGTTTCCTTTGACCTATGAGGAAAGGACATCCATGAAAGTGAATTATTTTATCCTGAACCCAAAGAACCATAATAAATTTATACTTCCTCTTCTTCCCTGCCAAGGACCATGCTGTTAGTAAAGATGGAAAAGCAAAGAAATAGATCAGTCTCCTGATTGCCTATCCATTGAAAATAAAACAAATCTTGTAAAATACCACTCTTGCGCCACATTAAAATTTATGACTGTACTACTTTAAGGTCAACATTAGTATCCAAAATAGTGTTCTGATTCATGACATCATCAAATACCTGTGAAAAATCCTGATATAAACAGTCTACAACCTAAAACTAAAATACTCTTCAGGCCTTTTTCAGCCATGCTTTCTATCATTTTGGAAGGTACCTAAATAAATAATTTTCTTCTGAATTGCAGTATATGCATGAGTGTGAAAACACTCGTTTTACTTGAATCTACAAACGACCTAATAGTATCAATAATTGATTCCCCAGCTTATATGAGAGGTAATTAGCATGGATCTCCAACAAGGCACATAGGTTAGCATCAGAAAACATTCACTGTTAGATTTGCATAAAACTATTTCCTTAGTGGTATGAAAAAGATGTAGAGATATTATTACGGTGTCCATGCCTTACTAGCTAATGGAAAAGACATGTCCTGGTTTGGGGTGGGATAGAGTTAATCTTCTTCCTAGTAGCTGGTATAATACTGTGTTTTGGATCTAGGATGAGAAGAATGTTGATTTACACACTGATGTTTTAGTTGTTACTGAGCACTGCTTATACTAAGTCAAGGAAGGCCTTTTCTGCTTCTCACCCCACCCCACCAGTGAGCAAGCTGGGGGAGCACAAGTTGGGAGGGGACACAGCTGGGACAGGTGACCCCAACTGACCAAAAGGATATTCCAGACCATATGATGTCACGCTCAGCATACAAAGCTGGAGGAAGAAGAAGGAAGCAGGGGACATTTGGAATGATGACATTAGTCTTCCCAAGTAACGGTTACATACGATGGAGCCCTGCTTTCCTGATGATGGGAACCAATGAATTAATTCCTTTGCTTCAATTGCACGTGTGGCTTTTGTTTTACCTATTAAACTGTCTTTATCACTCTACCCATGAGTTTTCTCACTTTTACTCTTCTGATTCTCTCCCTCATCCTACTGGGTCATGGGGGGGAAGTGAGCAAGTGGCTGTGTGGTGTTTGGTTGCCAGCTGGGGTTACACCACAACAAGGCACTTGTAGTGTTATAAGTTCAAGGAAGCTAGATGGCAGTGACGGCTTTTGCTCTGCACTAAGTATTCCACTACCTGAATTCACTCAGATACCTACTCTGTTACAGAATCCTTTTACAACACTTCCTTTTTTGTGTTTGTTCCCTCACCTGCTCTTTCTTCCCTCAAAGAGAGAGAAAGGGATAAGGAACTCTGGAACAGAATGAAGTCTACTGCAAAATCTAGATGTGGAAATAAGAAGCAGAGCTGTCTCAAAAGTGCAGTCAAAGCCATCAATAATCTAGATCCACTATTTGCACAACCAACACATCACACAAAAACACTAGGTGGCAGCCTTACATCAGTCTCCCAAATGTGGAGCTCTCAAGGGAAAAACAAAAAAAACAAAACCCAACAAACTAACACACAAGAAATATCCCACTGTATTAACTCTCTCCAGAGGCTCACAGGGCATATAAAATTAGAGATGATGGTATTAACCTAAGGCTATATCCAACTACAGTCAACATAAATACACTAGATAATTTTTTCTTAGTAACAACAACAACTGCTGCAGCCCCGTGAAACAGATTTGATTTGTACAGAAGAACTGCACGGGAGTGGTGGCTATTTTTGAACAGCTATAGCACTGTAGGAAAAAAAAATAAATTCGCTGTAACTTGACCTGCTCTGACACAAGACCAATACTTTACACTGTTCAATGAAGTAACTTCACCAAACTGACAAAAACACTGAAGTTGGGTAGCCAGGTCCATTTCATGTAAGCACAGGATTGCTTGCTGTAACAGTTTATTTAGCCTGGTTTTCACTATTTCCAATACTGTTTCCTAGGATTGCTGTTATTTCACAATCAATGAGATTTTTTTTTTATACTTAATTTTTCGTAGCACTAAATGTAGTTCTCCATCTTTGACCTTTCTTGCCAGAAAAGCACATTGACCTATGTTTTCAAGTCAAGAGAAGGGAGGAATATCAACACCTCAAAACTGCCAAGTTTATTATATTATATATAAAGTTTATTATATTTAGGTGACCCACAACCTCTTCTGAAAACAGGTAACAGTCAGCATAGTGAGATGAATACCTGAAATCATTACTTAACAAAGAAGTAGATGGGTATGGATGTAAAAGCATGTGGTACCTGAGCAGAGAAATGAGTCATAATAAAAATAAATAACTTCCCACAGACGTTCCCTGACTTCCTGCTACTTGATTAAGCAACAGCAGAAAAAAACCTGGGACAATTAACAAACTATCCATTTGTTCTGAACCAATCCTATTTAAAAAAAAAAAAAGATTTACATGTGTGACATATCATTTCGTTCCCCAGATTACCATTCCTTTAAAAATACTCATTCTTACATACTGAAGAGCAATACCACTTTTAAAAGTTCTCAGAGCTGATAAAGATATTTGAATTAAAAGCTTTCAGACTGACTTACCTTGAGAATAGCCCTGCTGTTTATATGAAACAGACCTGCACATAAAAAGGTGATGATTCATGCAACTCAAGGTTTAAATTGCAGAAAAATAGCTATTCAGTAATTTAGACATTAATCTGAATATTAAAAAGGCCATTTTGCAGAAGATCATGACCACAAACATCATCTCCATTCATTCCTTAAGGGATTAGCAAAAGACTTAGATTATGATCTTAAAATTTTACATGTTCTTTCCGTAAAATGCAATGAACTACGCCAACAGATAAACTTAAACATTTATCCACTACCATACAACCCACAGAGATATTTATCCACTTGCTTAGACTGTGTACTGATGTAAACATCAATAATCTTACCTAGCAGAAAACTGCACAAGTGCATACTGAAGAGCCTGCCTGATTTCCAGAAGAAACGATTCATCATCACTTAGTGTGTAATACCAATACTGCACATAGTCTCTCAGGGAAAACTGGATTACCTGAAATTGTAAAGGAAAAAATAAAGACGAACTAATGAACAAAAGACAACAATATAAAACAGCCCTCTGTGCCTGATAATGCAACAGTGGTCTTAATAAAGGTTAACATAGGGAACCATACTCCTCTACCATTATGAAATCCTGAGTGAAACAACGTAACTCACATACTGAAACCTCTTTCTCTTACACACATTCATTACTGTTATGCTGAGAAACTACAATATACGGAAAACAGACTCAAATATTGACCCATAATACCCTGGCTCATCCTCAATGGTTTTATTTACCACTCCCAAATATGATAGAATTCCTCAATTTCTATTTGTCTCTCAACTATTTAGATATTACACAGTCAATACCTGCAAAAATAAAAATAGGTTAAATGGTCCCAGTTAGAATTTACCTGTTGCAAAGGCTCATCAATAATATTTGCACCCGTCAGTCTTCTGTCAATCTTAATAGGTCTGGCTTCACGTTTCATTTCTTCTATGCACTTGAAAGAGAATACGAAATTTAACTTTGCAGGTTTTAGATACAACTAAAAGTCAGCTCTAATGTTTATGATATATGTATATTTCCAGTAAAGACTTTATACAACAGTTTCCCTATTACTGTAATTTATAGAGAAGAGAAAATCATAGGATCGTAGAATGGTTTGGGTTGGAAGGGACCATTAGGCCATCTAGTCCAATCCCCCCTGCAACGGGCAGCATCATCTTCAAGTAGATCAGGCCTCTCAGAGTCCAGCCTGACCTTGAACGTTTCCAGGGCTGGGGTATCTACCACCTCTCTGGGCAATAATACCTGTATTTTTCACTACATAGTTGTGTTGGGTTTGCACGCGTGGAGGGGTCAGTTTTGGTAGTGGGGGAAGGGGCTACCCTGTGAAAAGCTTTGCGAAGCTCCCCTGGCTCCAAGGTGTGCCTGCCCCAGCCCAGGCTGAGCTCATTAGCACTAGAGAAACGCCTCTGCGAATCCGTATTTGTGAGGGGAAGGACTGTCTTGAAAAGAAGATGGAGAGAACCTGGAGGAGAGGCCATTGACCTGAACACAAGATGACCAAGGGCCTAAACAAAGAGCGAGCTTCGTTGCCAGGAGGAAGGAGGAGGAGGGGGAGGACAGAGAACCTCAGACACCCAGTTCAACCACATGGAGTAGGATAAGGCAAAGGAGGTCCCTGGATCCCATGGAAGTTCAACGGCAGAGCAGATACCCATGTGTAGGCCATGGAGGACTCTATACTGGAGCAGAAAAGCTGAGCCTGAGGGCAAATGTGACTGAATTGAGACCCCAGAGATGCTCAATGCTGGGGGGGGAGGGCAGGGCAGGGCAGGAGGTGCGCTGGACTAGAGACCCTTCTGCAACCCATGTATGTCCCCACACCTGAAGAGGTCCATGGCTCCTTGTTCCTGGACTTTCACGCCAGGAAGAGTGGCAGAGGTGAACTGACTGCAACCCCTATTCCCTGCCCCCCTGTGCCACTGGGCAGGGAGAAGGTAAAGACATCTAGAGCAAAGTGATTTGAGCCCGGGAAGAAGGGAGGGGTGGGGGAAGGTGTTGTAAGATGTGGTTGTTATGTCTCACTGTGCTACTTGGATGAATGGAAATGAATTAAATTGACTTTTCTTCCCCAAGTTGAGTCTGTTTTGCCCGTGACCATAACTGGTGAGGGAGCCGTCCCTGTCCTCATTCTAATCTGTGCCACTTTGTTGTGACTCCCATCCCACCTTACTGGGCCGGGGGAGTGAGTGCAGGACCACATGGTCCTACCTGTGGGTGAAACCACAGCAGTAAATAACAGTGAGGAACCAATCTGAAAACCTACTTCTTGCTTACCATAAGCAAGGAGCAAGTTTGCTAAAATGCTAGATCAGAAGGAAGTAAAACTCAAATAGTTATAAAAGGATGGAGGGGGACACATGACAGCAGTGTAAGCTAGTTTGTGGGTAAGACCAGAGTTCCATACTTGATTATAAACTTCCTGTGCAATCTCAAGCAGATAACTGTTCAGTACTTGGGTTCCCCCCACCCCTCAGTTTCATTATCTCAGTTTATTCTATAGGCCAGAAGAGAAATTACTCTTTTGTACCATCACTACTTTACAGACGAGTCTTTAAAAAGTAATTGAAGATGGGGTAAAAAATTATTTTATAGAAGGACTTGCAACTCAGAGCAGTTAACTTCAAGAATTACTCAATCAGAGCTGACTTTTGGCAACTGACATACTGAAAAAGAACACCCTTTATCAGTGCTTCTCTGAGAGGACTAATAGAGTCTTTCTACAAACTTAAGATGAAATCTGCAATAAACTCCTTTATTTTCACAGAAATAACAACCCAACAACCCACACTTCTGTTCATCATTTTATTCTTTGATCTAGAGAGAAAGTTACGACTGTATCAGAAACGTAGAACTGCCAAAAACCATAAATGAAAAAGTTATAAACCCTATGTCCAGTGTTTCCATTCTACGTGACTCTCCCTAAGTATCTCTCAAACTAGTTAACAGTGAACGGCAGTGAAACACCTGAGGCCAGAAAACATTCCTCCTCCTACTTACCCAACTCTGTATCACACAAAAGTATTTTGAGAAATCTGTATATTTTTTAACTTTCAAGACAACCGAACGGTTCAATGCTACTTTAATATGAATAAAGTTGACTCACATTCAAACAATACTCCAGCTATATTCCAATGAATGTGTAAAATATTTTTTGGTCTTCATTGTGTGAAAAATACCAAAAAAATACAGTATTGAATGATTAAATATTCTTACTAAGCACAGCATAGTTCAAATTGCCAAACAAAATTGTTAAAAGAGTTCTGAAGTTTGAGGACTGCATGCATAAAACCACATTTGGAAAACATAGAAGAAAAAGCAGAAGCAAAAAAAGCAGCAGTCAGAAGACAGAGACTTATACACAGAGAATACACAGGGTTACTTGGTAAAAATCTGAACATTCATGGGCTCACAGGATTCAGGTTTCAGTCTGGACTTCAGGAAGACATCCTGTCCAACCTCCTGCTCAAAGCAGAGCCAACTACGAGGTTAGACCATTCTTTCATATTCTTTTTTCTCTAGTGAAGTGTTTATGTACATGCAGTATAATTTCATTTCCTTTTGATAAGTCTGAAGACATCTAAAATTTAGAATATCTGCTTTCATTTCATTGCAGCTACAACAGCTGACCGTAGTTCTCACTTGGAAAGTATTGCCAGTTTTAAGCCTGGCCTTCCAGACACTGACTCAAGAGACAAGCTCAAGGGAAGGACTCAATTCACATGAAAAAAACTGTCCTATTTGACTGTCACTTCATACATAATATTAGTCCAACATACTCTACCAGTATTCAATCATTAGTTAGGAAAAATAAGTATCACTTGCTATTGTTAAATCTGACACCTACTCACTTCATCTGAAGCAGGTAGGAAGCACTTATGAGGAGTGTAGGACATATACTCCACAAAGCGAGATGCAGCACAGAGTAAAGAAACCCAGCCTCCCTCCACAAGCACAACTCACCTGCAGTGAGTGAGCAAGCTTCAGACTTTTGCTCTGCTGTACTAATAGATATTTTTAAAGTTGTTTTTTGAAACTATGCTAGGTAACTGTTAAATATGAAAAACGCCTCTTTTGGACTGTGCCGCTATTTCCCAAATCACATACTTGTGGTTACTGGCTTTCAGGAGTGGACAAGGCATGGGATTTACACATCCCATGAACAAATCCGCAACATAGCATATGACGAATCGACTCAAAATAAGGAGATTCAGAGACCAGTCAGGGATCAAACACACAACTAGCGCTTACAACGGTGATAACAACTTATAGTCATTTGGCAATATTGTACCCAGCCTACAGAAACTCCTTGTCTTTCGGATAAAGCATAAGAGACATCAATTATGACAGTAACTTAACTTTCCACACCTGTTAAAGTTGGACTGAATTTATAATTTTTACTGAAAATGCTATTACAGTTAACAGTTCAGAAGGCCTTAAACTTGCCTTTCCTTCAACATTATTTTAACACAAACCTGCAGACAAGTGTGTATTTTACAGAGCCACTACCTTATGGCATCAAGTACATTCGTAACCCGAAAGTTCTTATAAAACAGACTTGCAAAAGGAAAAGCAAGTCTAATCCTAATTTTCAAACCTCCCTGCTTGTATGCAATGAAAAAAAAAAAAAAAAAAGGCAGAAAGGTATATAATTTTCCATCAAACCTACATAACTATTTCTCCTTAATATGAGGCATTCATTTTATATTCACTAAGTATAATATATATTCACTAAGTATAATAAGTGGCAACCAAGGAAACCTGTCAACACCAAATCCTGTACTGTAACTTAAAGTATGGTACATTCTACAACATTATTTCCATCCACAATTTTGGAGCTCAGAATTATAAATTATTTCTTTTAAATCAAGCATTTGAACATCTACCTTAGTCTAAAAAAATCCCCAAATAACTGAAAACCCTCAAAACAATCGATAAAACTCTGACTGGCTTTGGGGAAAATGAGCTTCTTATAAAGAACCTATATAATCAGATGACTTCTCAAAATACAGCATCACAAAATAATTTCATATTGAGGTGAATTCACTTTTACCTGGTTCATGGAAGAAGTACAACCTATACAGTTAGCCACTAGCCACTTGGAAGAAAGATATTCACTGTTCAAAACCACTTAGGGCCACAATGGTTTTAACATGAAAACAATTCCAAGTTAAAAATATTACTTGCCAATAAAGATAAGTCAGCAGAAACTTAATACAGAAATGGCAAATAGGAATCCCAAGCAAACCACACATTTGGTTTTGGTTAGGACTCATCTCTTCTTGCACTGCTACTGAAAAGCTCAGCTAAACTAGCTAATGCTATTTTTAATACAGTGGCAAAAAGAAATACAAAACACTATTGCAGAATACAAACAGACTTTAGTTGGAGAACAACTTCAAAAAGCATTAGGTAAGCTAGCTAAAAATAAATGCCTTTGTGCTACAAAGCTTAAATCCAGATATTAGTCCAGACAAGTCAGCTGAGAAAGTGATGTGTCAATAATCCACAAACAAATCATAAGTCAAACTACTGAATTAGCAAGGATTACACAAAAGCCCCTCATCACTTTATTTTTTTTATAAAGCAATGAGAGCATACATATGTACTGAGCTCAAAAAAGTAACATTAACGTAAAAAAAGTATCAGCGACGTACAGGAAATTTAAAAGACAGAAAAACTTCTTGTAAAGCTGCTCTCAAAACACAAGACATAAGCAACACTCCACAATTCATATAATATATAGCACCTTAGTCCCCTAAAATGAGGTCTCATTAACAGAACAGAATCATTAGTTGATTGCTGACTTGCCCTTTGTCAGTTTTAAATTTTGCATTTTTCATTTGGACCAGTGACATTACTTTATGGTTCAGAATATAATTAAGTTCCAGATTCATCTCAACAGACTTAAAAAGTCCACTTACCAACTGAGCTTTGAAGCAGTCACAAAAAAAGATCTGTGATTGGAAAGCAGACTCACAAAATAAACTTCTATGTGCTGATAAGAAAGTTGAACACCCCCCCCCTTCTTTCACAGACAACAGTGACTGACAGCTAAGAAAGAGCAGGATGTTTCACTCTAAACAGCTGTGAGATTAAATATGACATAACTAGCAACCTTTGGGTTAAAATGTCTCTATTTTGATGAGTGCAAATGGATTAGCCCAAGATATATCTAAACTTCTGAGCTGCCAAGATGTATTGGTTCATAAACCAAGAACACCTGGAATTTCTACCCCTTGGCTATTAAGAATTTATTCTGTACGGAACAGATGCAGATTTATCCAATTAGAAACCCTGAATTTAGGTCCATCAACCAAAAGGATATGTCTTAAGAATTCAGAAAAAAAGAAAAAGAGTTGAAAAGGAGATCCTACTGCTGTTCCACACAGGATTTTTGCCTGGTCTTAAAGACAGCCAAAGATAACTTCTACATCCCTGAATTACTGTAAATCTAGGCTTTATTACAGTTTAATCTTCTTAGTTGGGCAAGCAACTTTCTGACCACACACAATCAAAAGAATCAAAACTGGAGACTACAGATCCAGTGATGGAAGAACTCTAAATAGCCATGACAGCCTTGCAAGAAAAAGTGAGAAGGAGCTACCACTCCCACCAAAAAATACCCAACACACATAAGTAATCTGGAAAGGAATGGTTTAGTAATTCCCTTATAGATATTAGCCAGTTATATCTTACTCATTTCTCCCAATGAAGCCAGAAACAATACTTGAAACAAACATTCCATAAATGCTTAAAAAGCTTGCATTTCGAAAAGGAAAAATCTTGCATTTCACTTGCATATTGCAGCTGACTCAAAACGTAAAAGGAGGCTCTTTTTCCTTGGGAAATGGGTACAATTCTTAGATTAAAACTGATTATTATTGTCATTCTAATTTTCAAAGTTATAAAATCTGATCTAAAATTAAGACCAGTAAACTCTCCTTACCTTAGGGATCCCAACTGATGTACAAGGAAGAAACGAATGTTCACACTGTTCAAGGTATTTTTCCGAGTTGCTTTTTCCAAATAAAAGAGTAACCACAAAACCCCTAAAATGGAAAAGGAAAGATCAGCTAAAAGAAGCAATCCTCTCCCCACCCGCCCCAAATATTTCACAGTAAATTATGAAATGCAATATATGACAATTCTCACTGTTTACTCGCCTAGTAGAGTGCTCTTTCACAGTGTAGCATGCTGCTCAAAATAACTGACACAATACCAAGTATGAAGTTTCCCAGTCTTGTATTATCAGTCTTGATATACTCTTATCAAATAGCAGATCTATACAGCACAGTCTATACTACACAGCCGGCTGCATGAGAAGAACCTGTGACAGCACACTACATATGGAGGAAAGAAAGAAAGAAGAGAAGAGGAAAGAAAGAAAGAAGAGAGGAAAAAAAAACCCCAGTAGTCCTGTCAGGTTGCGCAAGACCAGAGTCAAGGAAAACACCCAGAGGATAACCGAAGTCAAACACAAGGGGTTTTTTGGGTTGTGAGTTTTTTGGGGTGTTTTTTTTTTGTGCTTTTTGTTATTCTGTTTTGTTTTTAATCAATACAGCATATAAATAAATGCACTCCTGGACGATTTAGAATGTTAGATCAGAAATTCATTATCTTCTTCCCTCACAATGATATTTAAATTATGATGTAATTAAGTAGGACAGCAGTTAATTTTATTATTGTTTACTTTATGATATAATGAAGGCATAAGGAAAAAAGCAACCATTACAAAAGTTCAACCTTGCCACAGCAATAATTTATTTACTGTTTATGACATTAGGGCATGAAACCACATAAATATAAAGCTGGTTTTACTAGGAAATAGAAGAAAAACTAAAGGCTGTGCCAATTATAGCATTACCAAAGTATGTAGCCTTTGAAAAGCCAAGCATAAAAAACCCCAGAATATGAAGTTACTGCTGCTCAGATTAGCCCTTTTGACCACCATTTGTGAACACAGGAACTCAAAGTTATTCCAGGCTTGAAACTGCTGAATTAATACTTTCTATTAATATAGACTGCTGTCGATATCCAATACACTTATTTGATTAGAATAAAATTCCTAACCAAGGTAAAATACAAGGTCTTAATTCTCAAACTGAGAACCTTTTTTTTTTTAAATAATTCAGAAGCAGGGAGGTGGTCCTTTTTACTCTGGGGCGGGGAAGAGTGAAAAAGCTACACAAAATTATTATTGGTAACTTGATAATGCATAAGAAAATTTCACTTGATACTCTGATTCTCTTATAGGCATCTTCATCTGCCAAACACATGCACTTCCTACATATGAGGACAAAAAATAAAAGCAGGTCTAATTGCTCTTCTGCTCCAGATACTTCTAGAGAGCTTTAAAATCGTAACACCAATGGTGCTAGTAGCACCACAATTCAGGTCAAGGACAAAAACTTGCTTAGAAAAATCTCAGTATTAGTTTCACTACACTTAAATGGTAACTAATGGTTTGGTTTGGGGAGGGCAATGTTTTCTTCGCGATTTTTTTTAATTATTAAAAAGTTTGGGTTTTCCTTTTAATATCTATTATTTCTCTATTGGAAATCTCACTCTTCCTTTAAAGAAAACAGTATACCTAAAATGCCTTTTTTTTTTTTTTTTTTTTTTTTTTTTTGCCAAAAATCAGTTTTAACTTCAAATATGTATCAGCAACTTGGGCAGGGGGGGGATGGGTAAGGATCCGAGAGATCCTTCCCCTTCTTTAGTTCAAAAGGATTGAAGCCTTGGAAATAACTAGTTATAAATCATACATCTCTCTTCTCTCAGATGCTATGACATTTCTAAAGTTATTGACTTATTAAAAAATACTAATATGCTACCAAAATAATTTAAATATATGCTCATTTTCTTAGATACTAAGTATTTCTATTTTTAAGCTAGAAGTGCTAGGAGCTTCTGCCTCTACAGCAGAAATTAATACATTTTATTCTCTGATTTAAAAACTTCTGTGCACTAGAGCGGTATACATTGCCTGACCATTCAGTGCAAATGCTCATCTAATTCATCAAGAGGATATTCCACACAGTAAGTGAGAAATCATTTTAGTCTTTTCTCTAAACAAATAGAGAAGAAAAATGAAAATATCATATTTTACTTAAATTTGTGTTGTTAAGTTTTTCCAAAGATTATTGGAAGATCAGCTTTTCACAAGGGACAGATTAACAACAGAACAAAGGCGACAGATAGAAAAATGAAGTCTACAGATTTATCATTTTCCATCAAATCTGAAAAACAGCAGCCTCAGCTGAATGCTTTGAGAAAGCCAAAACGCAGCTTGGAACGGTTCCCAATTTAGTCAGCAGTCAGAATCATCAGGGTAGGCAGCCAGTCACACATATATGGGTGTGATTAAGTATCAATAACTATGCTTTTTGATGACAGAGCGAATTCCTTTAAATGGCCAAAGCAATTGATGGTCCAAGAAACTTCAGTTCTCACAACAGCAGAAGCCTAAGGCTGTTGACAGAGCCAGAATTCACATTTCCTTTATTTTACTTCCTTAGAATTGAAAGGAGGAAGGAGAGAGAAGAAGGTAAAAAACATACATTGTACAAAGAAAAGGCAGATGGTAAAACAGGCCCAGCACTCAGATTAAGGGATTTGCACCAATACTTAAAGTAGAGGCAAACAATATTTTCATAAAGAGTAACACCTTGGCTACACAGGTTAAAGAAACAATATCTATCTTCTGCCTCCTGCTCTTACTGGAAAGAGCTCAGTTCTCTAAGCGATGTGTTATCAGATCCCAAACTGAAGGGTGCAGTACAAAACAAAACAAAGCTAACATTTCATAAATCAGTCTTGAAACAAAACAAAATTAAACGAAGACAAATTGTCAGTTGCCTGACCAACTTCGTACCCTTCTATGATGGAGTTACAGCTCTGATGGACATGGGAAGAGCAACTGATGTCATCCACCTGGACACGTGCAAGGCATTTGACATTGTCCCGCACAACATCCTTATATCTAAGCTGGAGGGGTATGGACTAGATGGATGGACCACTCAGTGGATAAGGAATTGGCTGGATGGTTGCATTCAAAGAGTTGTGGTCAACGGTTCAATGTCCAAGTGGAGACCAGTGATGAATGGCATCCCTCAGGGGTCGGTACTGGGACCAGTGCTGTTAACATCTCTGTCAATGACATGGACAGTGGGATTGAGTGC
>NW_010326002.1:0-1148 GCF_000700745.2 Antrostomus carolinensis
ACACTCCTACCTCAGGGAAGCTGGGCTTCTTCTATTTGGCGCCTGTTTAGGGTTTTCATTGTGGTGTCCTATGTGCAGATCTTCAGGGCTGTGCTGAGGATCCCCTCTGAACAGGGACAGCACAAAGCCTTTTCCACATGCCTCCCTCACCTGGCTGTGGTCTCCCTGTTTCTCAGCACTGCCATGTTTGCCTACTTCAAACCCCTCTCCATCTCCTCCCCTTCCCTGAACCTGTTGGTGTCGGTTCTGTACTCGGTGTTGCCTCCAGCAGCGAACCCCCTCATCTACAGCATGAGGAACCAGGAGCTCAATAATGCCCTGAGGAAAATGATGACCGGATATTTTTCAGGAGCAATAAACAGCCTGTTTTCTTCTGCACAGTGTTCATAATGTAAGTGGCATTACTGGCACAGCCTGCCTTCTCAGGTTTTTGGTGGTGATGGTCTTGGTGTTGGTTTCCTTGGGATAATATTTTTCACAACAACATTTAATTATTTATCTTCCTTCTTATTTAGTTTCTTCCCTTATCATTATACCCAGAGAGTGTGCAAATGAGACTCTGTTCTTTCTGTGTATTTAAACACATTAAACGACCCTGCAGCAGCATTTTGTCTACGATCCTTCCTCTGAGATCTTCATAAAATTTCATGGCACTACCTGTCTGGAGGAGAAAATACTCCCAGCACAGCACCACTGCTCAGGGTACCTCTGAGCACCTTCCATGGCCACCTAAGAGCTTGTGTTGGATGCTTTGCTGGTAGTGACCATCACCAGCTGGATCTGTCTCCCAGCTTGACCAGCACAGCCCAACAGAGTCACCCCATGGCCCCAGGAACCACAGCCCATGTGCTCTGCAGAGCAGCTCTCCCAGTCCTACTTCAGGGTCACTGGGCTTATTGTGGTTACACCTTCCTTAGCTTCAGTGTGTTTTGTTTTCATTGTGCTGTCCCATGTGCAGATCTTCAGGGCTGTCTAATGGATTCCCTCTGAGCAGGGACAGCACAAAAACTTTACCACGTGCCTCTTTTCCACTTTACTCTAATGTCACTCTAACCATTACCCTAAAGATAAACCTACTTGTAACCCTAATCTTGACCATAACCCTAACGCCAACCTATCCCTCAACTTATCAATAACAATAACTCTAC
>NW_010326003.1:0-5238 GCF_000700745.2 Antrostomus carolinensis
GATGCCAGCGGAGCTCGTTGGCTTCGCTGAATGGCGGGGGGCTGCGGGAGAAGCCGGCTCCGTGGCAGAGCTCGCCAGAGAAATGACGGGAAGAGGCCGCGGTGACGGCTCCGGTCCGTGCAGGCAGACGTGCTGTTAACAGATGTAATGTCTGGTGTTCTGCGGAAACTCCCAGGGGCTGAAGTGTGCACTAGTTCCTGGGGAAGGACAGACATTCTGGTGTTTGGGGCGGGGCTTATTTTTCCATTTTATTTTTATAAGGCTTTTTAAATCTAAATATATAAGTTAAATGTTATTTTATTCCTGATTTTGCCGTGATTTTATTCATAGCAGGTTTAATTTAGTTAGAATGATCTTGGCTTACATGGTTATAAGTTAATAATGTCCAGTTATACTTCTTATTCAAGGGGTTTGTGAAAGTTGTCAAGAATAAGGCGTACTTCAAGAGATACCAAGTGAAATTCAGGAGAAGAAGAGGTACTGTTAAATTCCCTGTAACATAAAACTACATGTCACTGAAAATTCCTGTTTATTTCACACATGTTTTCCACACCATACCTGCTGTTTTTCAGAGGGAAAAACTGATTACTATGCCCGGAAACGTTTGGTAATTCAAGATAAAAACAAGTACAACACCCCTAAATATAGGATGATTGTGCGTGTTACCAACAGAGACATCATTTGCCAGGTACAGTCTGTGGTGCTTCCTATTTACTCACCAGCCTTCCCAGAGTGAAATAAACAGAAAGGGGGATGGCTGAAGCAGTTGGGGATTGTTAAGCTTGATCTGGGCAGTTTTTATATTGTAAAATAGTTTCTTAGAGGAGAACAATCTTTAACATTGACACAACTTCAGTAACAAGCTGTATTCATGATACAGAATAAGTTTTACTAGTGTCAGCATTCACCAGCGAGGTTATTTGTAATATAAATTGTACTGTTAATGATGCCGAAATAAGTAGAAGATTTTAGATACTTCTCTATTTTTTTTTCCTGCTGTGTTTAAGGTGCTTTGAAAAGGGGGCCTCTTCGCTTGACTGCAGACAACAGAGTTAACTGTGTGACCTGTCAGTCTGCATTGCCTGTTGCACTGTATCTAAAGGTGCCTCTCTTTTGAGAGGGTTTTTTCTGTGATGCTATGCGGATCATTTGCAGCAGGTTGGCCTTGTGATGACTTTACTGTGAGATTAAAGGAGACTGGTGAATAAGAACAGCAGGCATTATTTCATGCTTATTAAGTATGCAGTTCTGTGTTGCATCATGTGGAGTTCCTCACTGTGGTTCACTTTCTTCTTTCATTTTCATAATATTTTGATAAATTTTGAAGTTAGAAACTTAGGCATGTTTGTTCTGTGATGTTGTTAAGCTCAAAAGAAAAGAAGCTAGAGAAGTTTAACTGCCATTTCTTTCTTCATGGAATACTTATGTGTTGAGAACAGTGGAGAGTGCTGGTTTTACAGTCAGTTCAGATGAAACTACATGATCTTGATGGGGTTATTTTATCTTTGAAACTCAAAACAAATATCAGTGGTGGCAGGTGCTTACATCTGACTGATACTGCCTTTCTAGTATGTAGGAATCCTGCTAAAAGGGGATAACTTTTGGATGGCAAAAGGAGAAGGTTCTGTATGTGAAAAGAACAGTAGAAACCTATCTGATAGTACTGCTGTCTCTCAGGAGACCCCTGAGATTATTAACATCTCAGACCCATTAATAAAATCATTCCATGAGGTCAGTAACAGTGTTATCACCAACTCTGTATCCAATCCTTTTGTATTTTCCTGAGGTGCGTTATATACAGTATTAATGAGAATTATGTGTAGAAAGTGGGACAGAACCCATCCACATCTGTAATGATTCTTTGAAAGGTTGTTTTTGTAGGCAGTTCCCTGGCCCCTTGGTGTATGTGGAGAGGTGAATAAAAGTTGATGATAATACACTTTTTCTGGCCTAATACAGATTTGAATTCTTTGCACCTGTACTTGAAGAGTTAATGATGCCTTTGTGGTGGTTGAGCTTGCATGCAAAGGTTGGCGGTGTGTTAGACATTTATGTACAGAATTCCTGTCAGCTTAAGGAGATGTCAAAGAAAGGCTAGATCAAGCCCAGAATTACCGTGAGAACACTAACAGTTGTTTTGTTGTCAGATTGCCTATGCCAGAATCGAAGGCGACATGATTGTCTGTGCTGCTTATGCCCATGAGCTGCCAAAATACGGCGTGAAGGTTGGCCTGACCAATTATGCAGCAGCATACTGTACAGGTCTGCTCTTGGCACGCAGGGTAGGTGTCTGTCTGTCAGATAGTCTGCAAGTTGCTGCTCTGTTTTTCTTGTTTTCTTACAAAAGGGAAAGCCAACTAAAATGGAAAATAAATTAGGATAAAAATGTAAGAAATGTACCTTTTAAGAGTTTGAGAACATGCAAAGAGCATCTACCAGTCTTCCATATGAACTCATGAATAAGTCTTAAGTTCACTGGTGTACCTGTTGGAACAAAAGGTTGAAACTTAACAGACATGTTTACTGTGATAGCTGTTAAAAATTTATTATTATGGGGTACATAATTTTTGTAAAGAAACTTGTTAAAAAACCATGAAGATTCTACTGCAGATGTGTGTTTTAAGGTAGTGGTGATTCTTCATTTTTTCAATAGAGAATTTCAGAAAAGCTTTTTTTTTTTTTCCTTTTTCCTTCCCCACAGCTTCTGAATAAATTTGGTCTTGATAAGATCTATGAAGGCCAAGTTGAAGTGACTGGTGATGAATACAATGTGGAAAGCGTGGATGGGAAGCCTGGTGCTTTCACATGCTACCTGGATGCAGGTCTTGCCAGAACTACCACTGGAAACAAAGTCTTTGGTGCTCTGAAGGGTGCAGTGGATGGTGGTCTGTCAATCCCTCACAGGTAATCTAGTCTGCTTGGAAGAATTCCTTTAGAATTAACCTGGGACGCTTCTGTATGCGACAGTCAATACTTACACTGTCACTTTATGGAATTTTGTTACGACTTGGTAATGTTTATACAGCCTAGGTTCTGGGGTGGGGGGGTTTTGGCTGGTTAGTTGGTTGGCTTTTAATCCACAAATGCAATTCTGATAGTGCTGCTGAGAATCTTGCAACTATCAAAAGATGCTCTTAAATTTTTAGAAACTGAAGAGACATTTTGTTGCTTTCACTTAAAATCATTGACTGAATGCACTTAAGTAAATACCCTTTGGTATTCTGTTGTTTTCAGCAAATTGTGTATGTATTAATTTCACTCTGAAAAGCTGTATGTACCAGGTACAAAACAGTTGACACTAACTACACAGCTGTCAATAGTAGGTCTGAGCGATCCACCTGCACTTAAAATTCCCACGTGGAAGTTTTGACAATTCCTGTCATGGGCTGTAAATGACTGAATCAAGATTTTGGCAGAATTAGATCTAACATGGTATTACAGTTAACTGCTTTCTGCTGGCAGCAGTGGGGAAAAAAAACAGATCTGAGATCTGTTGTGTATTTTCCTACCCTCTCTTGTGCTGTCCTGTTCATTTTTAACTAATTGTCCAGTTTTTCTGACATGGCTGCTACATGATGATACTCCCAGTGACTGAACACTCTGTAGTTGGTCCATGGTGTGTATATGATGTATTGCACTGTTTCAAGACGGGACTGATGGCAGCTGAAATTAACTTAAAACTTCTAATTCTTAATTTTCTGTATCTCTTCATCTTTAATTAGAGTGTCATATCCCTCAGTTATCTGTAGGAGAATCTGGTGTATCAGTCATTCCTTTGTGGAAGCTCGCCTCTGAATTGGAGGATGTGTCATTATGTCTAGTTGACTGTAACTGCTGTTTCACAGTACCAAACGATTCCCTGGTTATGACTCGGAAAGCAAAGAATTCAATGCAGAAGTTCACCGCAAGCACATCATGGGCCAAAATGTTGCAGATTATATGCGTTACCTGATGGAGGAGGATGAAGATGCTTACAAAAAACAGTTCTCCCAGTACATAAAGAACAACGTAACACCTGATGGGGTAAGATTTATCTGGCTGCCTCTTGCGTGTTAATAGAGATGCTAGTAAGTCTTGTGTAGGGCCTTCTCTAGCAACGCAGATAAGCTCGCTATGTAAAATAACTGTCATTCATGTTATGTGTTATCCATTCAAAGGAAATACTTTTTTCTTATAAGCATTTAGATTAGATTTATAATCTAATAATATAATCTAACCCACCCCACCCCCTGCCTCGATATGGATGTTAACTTGAAGCTTCTATACACACAACTCATTCCTAATCCTGCATTGCAGCCTGTCATTTCTGCAGCTGTGGTGGTTGCAGCTCTGAGAATGTGCTCTAGGTCAAATCTGTTTTATGATTTGTGTGACCCTATAGGTAGTTCTAGGTCCCAGGTGAATACAGAATAGTCCAAGCTAGCTCTTTTGTAGAAGCTTAACATCCTGTGAAACTACAGAGAGTGTAATACATCTTATTTTAGCACTATTTTAAATTTTAGAGTATTTTGTACAAGTGTTAGAACTCCTTTCCGATGGCTCGTCTTGCTGCCTGTAATATTCTTGCTTGGTTTCCCCAATTAGTGGTCCTGAAGCTTGGAACAAACATTCTCATGTCCCCTTTTTAGGCTACGGAAAACTTATCTTCCTTCTTTTTCCCACTGTGGCTACAGTGTTTTGTGGGTTTTTGGTGGGGATTTTTTTGTAAGCTTGACTAATTGCTAGTTTTTCATAACTTAGTCTTTACTAAAAAATAAGTAATGTATTGTAAATGCCAACTTCATCTCTTTTACTAAGCAAATGATATTTATAGCTTCTATTGAAATGAAGAGGGTCCAGGACTTATGTCAGTTATTCTTTGTATATCTAGAAAATTTTTCACAGCTGGGGTCTAGTGATCTTAGTTAACCATCAGCAACGGCATACTAAAATTGGTGCCGTTATGGAGACAGAGTTGTCTTTGGGACAGAGCAGCAGGCAGATGGGGATCTGGTACCTTCTGCTGCTCATCTATGTGACTGAACAGATCACTTCCATTTTCCTGTCTTACATCTTAGGAGAATAGTGGCTTAAGTACAGTGAGCTGCGCTGAAGTGCAGTGACCTGCTGCATGAGCTATCAGAAACTGCCGTTTGAGTGTAGCCTCTGCTGCTGTATTTCTCTTACCGCATCCGTGGAGATGATGCAGGGACTGTTGTGGTTCTTGCAAGACTTAATAATCTGCCTTCACAGCTTCTA
>NW_010326003.1:5276-7111 GCF_000700745.2 Antrostomus carolinensis
GTCTGAAAGTGGTAAGATTACATGTCTGATGACTGAGTTTATGTGGAGTAATTTTGGCTTAACAAGTAAACATGAAGTATTTTATTCTAGGCAGAAGTAGAATAACTTTCTAGACTGCCTTTTAATTTAAATACAGAGAAGCTATGGCACTGAAAGTAGGCGTCAGAAGAAAAACTATTATTTCAACTGCAAGATGCTATCATGTATTTATGAGACTTGTAAGGAGTCTGTAGTTACTCTATGGCCTCGGTTCCCTAAGTGTAAAATAAGTATAAAATTGCTTTCTCCACTTTGTGTCTTAAGTGGTGGGTTTGGATATTTAAGTTGTATTACAGTGATAGTAGGAATTTCAGTATACTGTGGCAATAATACTCTGTATGAAGGAACTGTTTTAAAGGAAACCACACAAAATTACAAGCTGTACTGTGATGAAGCCTGTTACTAGTGCATGCTCAGGTAAGGGTATCTTGGATTTTTTTATATGATCCTACAGCTGGACCACTATGGAGAATGTAATCATTTTATTTATTTTTAAGATGGAAGAAATGTATAAAAAAGCCCATGCTGCTATACGGGATAATCCAGTCCATGAAAAGAAACCCAAGAGAGAAGTAAAGAAAAAGAGGTAAAACTCATTTTCTTTAGTATGAATGTAACTTTCTGTTGAAGATATTTTAGTTACGTTAAAACAAGTAATGTGATTCACATTGCAGTTGTGTCAAAACTCAAGTGGTTTTTAGATCAGATTAAGATACAAGCATTTCTTTATAACTTTGTCAGAAGTTAACATTAGTGGTAGGAATCTAAAACTCAAGAGCCTTCAACTACATTGAAAAATTTAAAGCATGCTTGGGGCCTGGTGTGTATCTTCAGGTCTTACCCTTTTCGGGGGGAAAGCTGCTCCTCTTCAAGGGAGGGCAGGCTGACTCATTTGTCAGTACTAAACTGTTCTGATTTTTCAGGGGTCTAAGAGAAAAGAAAGGCACAGCTCCTGAATTGGGCTTGATACTGTCTATACTTTAGTCACAAAATATACTTGAGTCACAAAAGAGTACTGAGCTTACCTCTTGAGTAAACTGCTACAGTCTAACTGTGCCTTTTTGTGGTGCCCTAACTACAGACTTAAATCATGAGGAAATAAAGCTGGTACAGAAATGGGAACATGTTCTAGCGTAGCACTCTTAATCACAGTTCTGGTGCACTGCAGCTTTCTTGACCCCTTTTTGCTTATTTCTGCCTTGGATAATCTCGTACACTGTGCTTACATTGCAGATGGAACTGTCCAAAGATGTCCCTTGCCCAGAAGAAAGATCGTGTTGCTCAGAAGAAGGCTAGCTTTCTCAGGGCCCAGGAGCGTGCAGCTGATAGTTAAGACAACTTCCACAATTTTCTATGAAGCTTTGGAAAAAGTGGCAATAAATTTATTGAGTAAGCAACTGTGTAAGACTGGCTTATTAATATATCTTATAAAGACGGAGAATATTTTTTATGATCCAGATAGCCTGTAGCCTTAAGGGTTTTTTTCCCCTTCACGGTACTCTATGAATTGAACGCCTTCACAGAGGTGACAGACTTCAAAACCAAGGCTGCTGCATTAGAATTATTCCCAAAAGAAGGGGAAATAAATTTTATTAACTTTTGGTGTGACTGGTATCAAAGACTAGATATAAGAACTTGCTGCTTCTAACTACAGAAAGACTTTAAAGTTTTAAGAAGGGCTTTACATGTCCTTCACCACTTTTCTTTCAGCATACTTAATGTTATGGGGGAATCTGTATATCATTTAAGAAAAAAGCAGCGGTCTTTAGGCTTTCAGGAACATAAACGATGTCACT
>NW_010326003.1:7134-13042 GCF_000700745.2 Antrostomus carolinensis
ATACATATCTAACTTGCAAGTATTTAAGTTTCCTCCAGTAACTTCCACACACTCAGCTCCAAGCCCTGGCTGCTACTGACAAAGGTATTGTCTTAAGCTAAATACTTTACATGATTTAGTCATCAGACAAGAGAATTTACTTTTAAGTTGCATAAACATGCTTAGTACAGAGGCATTGACTTGCCCCTATCCCTTATTTTCTCCCACATCTCAGACTTAGTGAAGTTGCTTGCACAACTTAAACATGAGTTAAGTAGGCTGCATGGAGGAAGGGTTTGCTTTAAGACACTGATAGATGGGAGGTACCACTATTGGAAGAGAAAAGGAGGCCTGTGATTTATTGTAAACAAAAGTGTGGGGTTTTTCCAGTGAAAGCTCCACCTTGATGAAACAGCAATACAAATGAAGGTTCTGTACAAACTGCACCATTAAACATGTTTTCCAGGTTGTTCAAAATACCCACCACTCACTTTGCATCCAATAATCTCTGCCCAAAACCCAGTAGCATTTACAGTCAGATTTCTCCACCAAGAACATGACCACTTCATATTTGACTGCATTGCTGACTACAAATACTTACTAGCTCATGTTTGGATGACATTATAAAGTTAGAGACAATAATTAGTATTAGCACAGTAATTATTAAACTGAAAAGCTGATGTTTACAAAACAGTACACTTAACCCAAGCTGCATACTATTACATATGGTATGGAGAAATTACTTTACATTGGTCCTGTAGTTCAGTTTAATCATTCAAGGAATGCATTTAATACAGGATACCTATAGCAATTAACAGCCTTTCAAATACTTAAATAAAGCTTGGCCTTCTAATGCTGAAAATGAATTAAGGGGCCAGGATTTAGAAGTATACGGATGACTGCCATTAAAATTTTTTAAGGATCGATGTATTTTGTACCTAAAGCATTTATAAATTAAACAGTAACAGATAAGTATTGAGCACAGTATTAAGGTGTTTTATGGACATCCAGCTCTCTGTAATTGTGAACATAGATGTAAATCTGCGAAACAACAGGGATGCAGATTCAGGGTGGTACAGTGGTCATGCCATGTGGAGTGCCAGGATGAAATGGTGTTTATTTACTCACAACTTGAGACTGAACAGAGAATCACAGATGCTACAGCTCACTTAGGTTCCACTTCATTCCTAGCTGTTACTATCTCATAGGCTCCCATTTAAGCAATGTTCCATGACCCTGAACAGTCCAGCTTCTGTCCTACAGTTCAGGTCTAACTGGCTTACATCCTGCAATAGTTAAGAGGATTTAAGTACAAGTCTGTAGCTAAATTTAGAGGCACAATAAAGAGTCATTACTTTATCCACAACTATTACTTGTTTCACATGTCATACAGCAGATTGGTATGCAATGCAATCTTCCTTTTTTAACTGTTAGGATGTTTCTGCTATCAGTATTTTTTAAATTAATTAACTTCCAGTTCTCATGAAATAGCTTAGTCCACAAACTCCTTACTTCTCAATATTTGCTACAGCTTAACTTAGGTTAAAAGATTTCAACTGAAATACAAGAAACTGCAGGTTTTTTTAAACAGATGTTCATGTTGCTGCTAGACTATATACATGATTTTAAGAAATAACATTTAAAATTCTTGGCTTCCAACATGGTTCACTGTATGAGGACTTAATTGAAAAGTGTTGAACTACTTAAACATTCAAGATGTAAGCATGAGGTAACATGGTGTAAACACATCTGGTTTAAGTCTCATATTACAGCCTGTCAGTCCTAGAATAAAATTTAATTTTCCACAGTTTAAAAATTATTAATGTGCAAATTCTGCCATGCCAAGGTTATTAGTAAACTTCAATCTCACAGTTCAGTTTATTCACAACAGCAGCTTGGACTCAAGACACGTTATTTGCAGTAGTGGTGGTTCTTCATAAAACTACTTAGGATAAAAATGTTTTGTGTGTATTTCACAAGTGAGCAATGATTTTAACAGAATTCTGAGATGTTCCATCAGTTGATGTGGTGGCACAGTGAACACTTTCATCCTGTTCAAGATCTGACAAAGTGCACAGAACAATCAAGCATGCAGGGGTTTTGTTTCCATAACACAGCACTGGAACACCACAAGTGCTTCTGGCCTCTGCCCAATGATCCAGGGGCACGTTCATTCTTTGGGGAGGCCAGTCATACGGTACTGACTGAAGGGCAGGAGTCAAAGAGCCATTCATGAAATCTGAGTAAAGAAATGTCTTTGAAAAATGCCGCAGATTATTTTTATCAAATGTGGTAGGCCACCTCTAGTGGCAGGCATCAGTATTCTCTTCTGCTGGTGGAGAAGCTAAGAATCATTTGTATGGGAAATTTTCTTCCACAGTAAAGTTTTTAAGTTATTGAGTATTAAAGAATGCTCCATTTCCATCTGATTTGCTGTGACTTTAAGGGCAATACACAAGTACAGTTGTTTTTCTAGTTCTTCATGGATGTCAGAAGGAGCACCACGAAGCAGATAGTCTTTAAGTAGCTGACAGGCTTTTGCCAAGTTTGGCTGAATTACTTCTGTGGTACACCTCATTTTGCTTTGGTCACAGAGAGTTCTACAGTCTGTACCATAAATACAGTCCAAATCTGATTCACACTGACGATCTTTAATTATTTCCTTCAAATTCATTTCTGGCACAATTTTTCTCATGTCCATCATCTTCAAATCATATTTATCATTATATCCCAAGTTTTTGGCACTTGTATCACACATAAGAAAGTTTCCGTAAGGTCCATGGAAAATATCTTCCACAAATTCTAAAAGCCCTATAGCTATTTTTGCCTTTCTTGGCCACGATGGAGTAAACCATTGGTCCATGTTTCTTCTGAAGCTGGAGGGAATGAAAAGTTCTATAATCCATGGAAGGCTGATTCCATAGAGGGAGGTATATTCAACTCTTTCGGTCACATAGAGGTCCCCACAAAATCCCATCAGTTTGGGAGTATGTTCTTTATCCTGCAAGATCACCATTAGCAGAAACTCATCTAGCTGGAGAAGTGCCCATGCAGATTTCGCCTCTGGCAAAGAAACTCTACCATCTTTGTTTCCATCAGCAAAAGACAGGATGAGATTAACCAATTCTGAAAGGTTTCCTTGTTCACCCAATTTTGCCTAAAAGCAACAAATGAAAAAGATTAAGTATAATGTCATTAACTACCATGAATTGACCTGTCATTCTGCCTCCTGTTTTTCTCCTTCTCTGGACAGTATGGTAGGGTATGTTATGTTCTAGTTTTCATTGATTATAGATGTTACAGGACTTGCTACCAGATGCCTGACGAGCTTCCTTTTTGTTCTGTTTTCAGAGGCACTAAGTATATGATCTTCTGAAAGCACTAGTGTTCTTTGCATGTCAAAATGCAAACATTACAATTCAAACATTGTTCTTGTTCAGATCAGTCTTTAGAAAAATCATATCAAGTAGCTTGTTAAGTATTCTCTTAGAAAAAGTATGTAGAATTCAAACGTTTAGATCAGGTTTAGTTTTCAGCTGATTAAACCTTACAGGTGTAGAGAAATTACAGTATCAACTACATTTTGGCCAACTATAAAAAGTACCAAGACACACTGAGTACAAATCCCATATGATAAGTCTACTGAAGTACTGAAGTTTGTTGTTTGATATAACCAACTCAATTGTATCAACACAGAGAAAGAAGCCATTGCTGTAATCAGAACTGTTGCATTTTCAGCTACAACCAAGCACACAGTCAGATAAACTTTTCCCAAATTCTCCTAAAAAAGACTCTAAAACACCTGCTGCTCACCTATTCTTACAGACAAAGCTACTGTAATGCATGACAACTGTCACCAGCTTTACATAATTATGTTATAGGCGTGTGCCTGTATACACATACGCTCACTCAGCTAGAACAGCGTTATTTCCATCACTGGAGACATAGGAGCTACAACAAGAGCAAGAATTTTAAGAAAGAAATTCCAAAATCAGTATTGACACAGCATCAAAGTGATTCTATTAGGAAAATTCTGGGGTAGCATTAAAGTAATAGAAGCAAGTATCACATTAATATAACAGAGAGAGAACTGGGAAAAGTATGGCTGCTCGTTCTGGTTAGATTACTGCTGCTCAGTTAACATAGTAACTCTTCCTTTCAAACTATGCTTCAGTCTTTGTATCTGGTTACAATAACCCCAAAAGCAGCAAAAAATATATATTTTAATAATATTTTCTATAAAAATGCAAGTGAAAGCTGTAGACGTGCAGGATGCATACCAGCTTCCATCTGTTAAAACATAAAGGAAAAACCTGGTAATTAGTCACCTCAAAATTTGAGATAAGCACTTCTGGGAAAAACTACTTTTGTGCTGATTATTTTTCTAACATGCACTTGAACAAGGCTCATACAATAGGTCATTCTCTGTAGCTGCAGGAATATAAGCCTTTCTATCAAAATAGAATAAATAAGCATACACTTACTTTAAAAAGACCATATACCATTTCTTTGAATTTCTCAACAGTGGTTCCTCTTGTCGGTTTATCAAATAGGGCTATTTCCTTCCTGGGTTCTGGATCAGTACCAAAATCGAGTTGAGCAGCTTCTTCCATCTGGCATTTTATAACACCTTGCAGATTTCCCCAGATTCCTAAATATATCTATGCAGGAAACGAGGGGAAGAAGGTAAAAAACACTACAGAAGTCCATCATCTGAAGCCCGCCTGTACTTTGACCACTGCTTCAAGAGTCAAGTAACAACAGAGATTAGAAAGCCGAGTCCTGCATACAGGCAGTGCACGGAGTGCACGCAAACAATGGCGACTTCAAATACAGTACAGCACTGCAGGCACACAGGAGATGCTGCTCTGTCCACATACAAAGCTTGACAAACAGTATATTGGCATGCCTGGCATCTGTGCATAGGTTGTTAAGAGGCTGCTTTGTGTATTTGGGGAGCAGGGTAGCAGAGAAGGAGTATGCTGTATGGAAGTATGAGTATTCAGTCAAAACGTGGAAGGATCTGATATATATATATATGTTTATAAAATATATGTAATATAAAATAATAATATATCCCTCTACATATTGGAATAATATGTAGTATTATATACAGGTATATTATATATAGGTGTGTATTGTATATAATATATTAATAATATATAGTAAACATAGACATTCTGTCTATATAGGTATATTATATATATAACCACCCTGCATGTCACAACAAATACAGTTTGAAATAATCTGTATCAAACAGATGCAGCTTGCAGACACTAAGGTCTTCTTGATGTTCTAAAGAATGACATTTCAGTGGGAAATAATTAGACTAGGTTGGATGAGTAAAGCCTTACCTGGTTATTGGGCTTGGTTGACAAACATTTTCCAAAATACAATGTTTCTTTAGCACAAAGACTGCTACATGCTGACCCATCAATAACGCCAGTCTTGTATTTATCACACTGAAACAAACAGGGACAAAAATATTTGACAAACTGCCCAAGAAAGGAGGCAACAACTGTATCTCTCCCAACACCTGACTCTTGAAAGAAAAATCTAAGAAAACTTTTAATAACCCTATACCAAAACAGTGTTAAGAAACATAACTGGTTTTATCTGTAATTGAAGATGTAATCTTACTTCAACATGCTGGAATATCAGAATTTGATTAATTTATATGTGGCACTGACTGAATTGGCTGTGGAATTAGTCAGGACAAACACTTGAGAAAGCTATGCTAAATATACTTACTATTATTTTCCTACAGTCATGTCCTCTGCATAGTTCTGTGTAGGTGGAGTATTGAACATACATAACCCAGCTGCCAATAAATACTACTAACCAAGAGATGAAGAGATACTTCATCCGCATGTATGAGAAACGTACCTAGAGGACACAAAGAGAAAATATTCTTTGCAATTCATTCAGC
>NW_010326003.1:13078-16485 GCF_000700745.2 Antrostomus carolinensis
GTTTCACCTTTCAGAATTTGACTTTCACAGTGATAAAATAAGCAGACTGTATGACATGGAACATTCACTTCCTTCAGTGAACAGTACTGACAGGGGAGGTCAGTTTGACTCATGTGGGTAGAAGAAAAATTATGATATAAATAAATACAGTAAAAGAAAACATGACAGACTCTCACAGGGCAAGCCAGACTGCAAGAACCAATTTGATCAAAATCATAAACTGTCAGAGCTCAACTACTTGCTTTTTTCTCTAAGTTACTTATGTTCCACTCCTGGTAAACCAATTCCAACAGACCAGGTCAAGATATATATATAGATATTTATATATATATATATATACACACAACGAGCAGTGTGGCTATCAGGGACAGGTTCCATGAGCTGAAGTCTCCCACTCCTACCTTGAAATGACACCATTTAATTATGCAAGTAAAATTCCTCTGTACTAGCCTCACCTTCAATTGCCTTTCCCATAACTGTATGCAAGACTTCCCTGTTGTTTCTGTGGCCTCACATTTATGAGGAACAGAGGAAAAAAATATTTATAAATTAAGAATTGAAAGAAAGCTAAATGCGTTGGAAGGGAGGAGCCATGTTTTGATTTTTTTTTTTTTCCTTCCTCCTGAGTCTATTAAAAAAACCAACCAAGTAAAACCAAGTAATTGTGAATCAGTGGGAAGGTGCATGCAAGGTGTTCGAACACTTTCACATGTAGAAGGGCAGTCTCAAATTCCATGTGACTCATTCTGTAAGAAAGACTGAGAGCCTTTTGGCTCTATTTTGAGAGAAGTGGGTAGACATCCCTGACGCCCAAATGACCATAAGATATGATGCTGACAAAGTCAAAGGCCTTATAAGTCCAAGGAAATGCCAACCTCCTCACTCCCTCCCCCACCAAACCACCAAAAAGCCCAAACTGAATAATGCAACAAGTTAATCCAACAAGTTAGACAGAAAAGCAGGAGCATGCTGGTACAGCCTTTAAAGAGTTCTAGCATAAATATTTCTCGTTATGCTTTGTGTCCCTTCAAAACACATAGTACCATGAAATTCCACATCAAAATAGTGTTTGTGGTTCCAAGATGCTAATAAATACATATCCACAATCTCTGTAGTAATGTGAATTTAGATACAAAATGGGTGAACACTTCTGAGGACAAGCAGAAACAGATCAACCCACCCAAGGCCCCACAGTTTATGACTCATACCTAAATCAAGATCTCAAGTCACAGTCCACTGCTCTAACCACAATTTCATATTTCTTTCCTTCTACAGTAGAACAAAAATGGTTCAATGTTGTCTTTATGTGATCTACAGAAGCTTGTTCAAATCTGCACATCTGTCACCTTGCTCAGCACAAGAATTCAAAGCTTCAGTAGAAAATTAGAAGAATCAGTAAAGTTTAATTGCGAACAACCTCACACTTCAGACATCTCACTGAAGTAAATGAGAGTTGTAACATGCTTGTACACAAGTTTAACACCAGAGGCCTGACTTGAAAGTGGATGTTTTCTTCCCATAGTATCCTGTGCACACACTTGTCTACTTTACCATCTCAAAACTTCTTTCATTCCCTCAAGACCAGTTCCTCTGCCTTTGGGTATATATTGTAGTTACAGACAAGCATCTGGAGATTTAAGAAAATTATTTCTATTTTCTTGAATATACTAAGCTATAATTTTCTGTATTTCAGCAGAAATGTCACAAGATGATCTGGTCATACAGCCACAGGAACTTCACTGGTAAGTAAATAGTTATAGTCAGAAACTCATCAGTGTCATATTCTACATTTTTCTGCTTTTGAAAATCAGAACCAAAACAGAACAATCACATCTTTGGACTTGCTTAGACTGCAATTTGACTACACAAATTGTTCAGTACAATACAAATTGCTTTGCCCCTGCTTCTTTGCGTCTCTATACTGAAGACCATTTTTGTTGTAATTACATTTAAAGAACTGTTTGTGAATCTATACCACAGATTAAATCAGGGAGCTGACCTGCTTCTCAGTACAAGCCTGCAAATAGTTGTGTAAGCACAACTGCAAGATAGTGCAAAACCAGTAGAAATATTCTAAAGTAATTTTCCTAACAACATTTTAAACCAATTTGCCTTAATAAATTTTGTTCCTCTGCTGCCAGTGCTGCAAGTGAAGCCAGTTTAAAGAAAACCATGTACTGCAAGCAATTTTTTTTAACCATTCATGTTTTAGATTGTTGAAGAGAACAAAATTAATTATTTTCTGTAATATACATAGCATATTAATGTACCAAAAAGTCACTTAAAAACCAAGTCACTGTGCCCACCCACACTAAACAACGTTTATAGAATCCTTAGTCTTATCTAAACATCCATGAATAAGAATAAATAATAAGGTTTATCATTAAATAACCTAAAGGTTTTGTTTATGCTGTCTAAGAAGTACTATCAGAATTTTGAAAAGCTGGTTGTGGCAGTGTATATGTCTAATAGTTTAATGAAACTACAGATCTTTAATACAAGTATAGGTTGAGAGGAACATGGAATACAAATATGCAAATCCCCACCTCCTAAAAAAAGAAAATTACTTTCAAAGATTTGGGCCACTTTAATAAATGAACATGTCTAGCATGACAGTCCTGTGTTCCAGTACAGCTCTCTCCTTCCTTTCCTTCTCTAGTTACATATAAATTAGAGGGTACTTGAGCAGTTCATGGTCCACCAATAAAGATGCTTTGAAGAAAATGGGGGGAAAAAAATAAAATCCCATCAAGGAATTATCAGCACAAGTTTAGAAACCAAGTTGTTGATTCATATCATGTTTTCTTCAAAATAAAAAAACTTTCTTAACCGCTGCTGACTGGAAGCTCATCCTATGCATCATTATTTTGCTGCTAGAAGTCAGAGAGACACACCTAGAGGTGAACTTTCTGTAACCAGGAGCCTGAAATGCCTCATACCCTTGGTCCCTCCAAATCAGGGCTGAGGTTAGCAAGGGGCCAGTTTTAAACAGATAAATAAATTTGTATCTGATCTGTGTTTAAGCAGAGGACTTCTGTTTCTAGGACAGCTAGCTCCTCAACTGATTAACAAACTTCAAACTGTTTTTCCACTTTTATGAAACTAAACAAATGTTTTATTCTGAAAAAAAGTGTTAAGCTGAGAAAAATAAAATGGAAAACCCAATACTGCTTCAGAGTGAACTCTCAGCCACAAGCTGAAAGCTTGGAAAGCTTATGGAGGCAGACCTGGGAGGGGCAGGAGGAGGTGGGTTCCAGAAGATGGCAACAGGGTGAACAATATTACCTAGCTTTAAAACGGAGGGAAAACACAAAAACTGCAGCAGATGTAAATAAGTCAGATTTTAAATTTTTTTTAACTAGAAAGCCTACAATAATTTACGAGTACTTCTAAAAAATATGACATAA
>NW_010326003.1:16522-25584 GCF_000700745.2 Antrostomus carolinensis
CTTTCCTCTTGGAAGAAATAATCCAAGAAAGGTCAGTTCCAAAACAACCAAAAATTATTCCAATCCATGTAGCTGTAGTCCTACCTCGTGCCTCAGCTATGCATCCCTTATTTCTTCACTCCTTCATACTCACTCACTTGACTTGATCTTAAAACTACCTAGTTAAAAGAAGAGATACATACAACTAACTGCTTTTATTCTGGTGATAAATCTTGATCAGATAGTTCCTTCAACCAGTTCTTTTATGATATTTTATTGGGAGTGTTGTAAGAGAGGAATAACTTCTGCTATTTTCCTCGGAGCCACAAAGACCTTAGTTGGAGTAACATGTAATTTTCTCTAAAGTGTTGTGTCCACAATATGGATACAAACTGGATGGAGTACAAAAGGAGACCAACAATAATGCTGTGTGGTTTACATCACATTTAGAAACAGCTTAGAAAATGTATGAGGAAGGACACAACAGCCAAGAAAACAAAACCGTGACAGCAAGGGGCTGGGGGGGCAAAAACCAGGATAGGGGTAAAAAAAAAAAAAAAAAAAAAAAAACAAACAAACAAAAAAAAAAACTACTTTCCCATTGAAAGAACAACTACAACAATGAGAGAAATGAGAGAATACCACACCTGCATGCTTACAACATGAAGGATCACAAGCTTTCTTGCAAACCACACTATTCGGACAGACTGAAAAGCAGTAGTAGTCATCCTACATGTGAACCAGCAGTAAGTGAGAGCTGATACTTCACCAGTGGGTTCAGAAATACCTCCCCCATCATCACCCCCTACAGAAGAGAACCGAAATCTTAGTTCAAGCTCAGGTGGACTCAGCCTCATCTATTCTTTCTTCCAGACCATTTTCTGAATTTAGACATTTACCATTTTCACTTACTATTTTTTTCTTTCCAGTACCCACCTCAAGCTGTTTGCTTAGCCAGTCTTAGTGTCCCCCTCTTAAACCACACATTATCTGCTGTTCTTTTTATTCCAGTTATTTCCAGTCTGATGCTGCAACACTGGCCTCGGTTCCAGTCTTTCTCCACTGTCTGTTTCCCATTCTCAAGTTAAGTCTCCAGCACTACTCAGTGCCTCATCCGCTTCTTCAGTTTCTTCAGCACAACTTTCCTACTTCAGGATCCTTGTCCTGAACTACTGCCCACGTACCAAATGTGCTTATCATCCACAACCATCCTTCTTTCGCAGCTCTGGGAAGCCAGCAGAAGTGGTATGGCAAAGCACTAGGAGAGTGTCTCTCTCCCTGTTCTCACTTCCAGAATCAAGAGAAAGCTGTAAGCAGGGCAGATGGATTCTTTGCATCATTTAGTTCTTAAACCTACACTACAAACCAAAACAAAACCAGAGATCTATTCTTCCCCAGCAGCTCTGTCCCAGGAAGCCCAGGTTACCAGCCCTGAGGCAGCTCTCCAGCAGAGGTCTCTTGAAATGCAGTTTTGAACTCAGAGGTGAACCAAACCAGCCCATCAAAAACATTTAAGGTACAAGACTGAGGGATCCCCTTATCTGGATCAGTTGTGAGCATACAAACAAATTTTTCTCAGTCTGTGTAGAGAACACAATGTGCTTTTTTGATACCTTCATACTTTCTGCTGGTTGAAGGACAGATGATATGTAACAGTTACAAGTAAGAACTACTATAGTGTAGTCATACAGGTTCAATGTCTTCTGTAATAATTTACTTATCTGCTCTTATACCACCTAAAAACTCATGGTTTCATAACCTAGAGTTTAAATTTTTTTTGCTGGTTTCAACATAGTAATAATGCCAATGACTGCTCTGTAGTACAGTTCCTGAAATCATCTAACTAGATGAGTCATTAATCTATTTTTACTTTGGCCTAACATTTCTGTAACTAGATAAAGCATCACACACAAAGAATGGCCTCCTTTGCCTTTGCAAGCACAATGAGATACAGCAGCATCTGAAGACAGGTACAAAACCTATTTGTAATTAAAGCCTGGTATTGTGATCAAATCAAATTATATTCAATTATTCACAACTATGCAGTGAAGGCATGCTTATTAGTTTTTTTGTACTTATCTTTTTGTCAGGGTTGACTTCTAGTCAACTAAGCAAACAGCTGCCCATTATTCCCACTTCCACTCCCTCGCGCAAATCTTCTGTCAAAGGTTACCACCACATAGCAGAGTCTGTAGCAGCAAACACACTTAGGCCTCGTGCTCTGAGCATCATCCTCTTAATGGAAAAAAAAATTCACTGGAAGTCTCTAGTAGTCAAACAAATAACGAGCTGGAGTAGCTAAGGTATGGGCACACGCTCACTGCGCCACTGCAGCTGCGTGTATGGCAAACTGAAGGAGCGCGGGTCAGAGGAGGATCTTGGACCACCCCAGCAACACTCCACAGAGCTCAGCTCTCGGCCCCCTTACTAACTGCAATTATGATGTGCCAGGCTGAAATGAGAATGGCTGCGTTGGCAAAGGCTGATCAAACCATCCTTAACTTCTTGCATGCACACTGTCACAGAGCTAACTTCAGAAATTTTATTTTCTATTTAAATATATACCATCAGTGTAGTGTTGTGAACCTAATCTCAGACAAAGTTTCAGCATGTATTTCATAAAGTAAATTAAAAAATCTCAAACACAACCATCACACACACACACACACAAAGAACTACATCAACAAAACTCTTGAGCATCCAATCTGAAGAGGATTTATGTTTTCAAACAGTTTATAATGTTCTACCTAAATCTGCTGCCAGCAAGAAGAAATGGGATCTTGATTGGCATTTCAGGTAAGTCCTCTTCCTTCCTACCCAACCTCCCACACTCTACTCAGCCTAGAGCTGCTGAAATACACAATATAAAGCAAGAAAGAATGGTCTGTTCTCCATACAGCACTTAGCCTACGGCAGCACTGGAAAAGTGACATTCCTACACATAAAAGCTTTCTCCAGAAATATTTTCGGGTTTGGGTTTTTTGTTGTTGTTGTTGTTGTTTTTGTTGTTTGTTTGTTTTTAACTAAACAGTACTATCATAATCATAATTTAAGAATTCAGTAGCAAAGCTGGGTGCTTTCTCTATCATCTCATGTATTTTAATTTTCAAGTGTCTTTCATTTATGAAGTTTAATTATGTTTCTCCAAATTAACTTTTTTGAATCCTACCAGAAGTCATCTCATGTCTTGACACATCCTCTGCACATTCTTGAAGGAAACATTTTCTCTTTAAGTCCCATTCTTCAGATAAGTCTAAGTACTCTTTCTTCAAAGAAGTAAATAAAAGCACTAGTTAAAAATAACCTAAAAAATGTTTCCAATCCAAGCAGAATAATTTAATTCATTTAAATCATTTAAGTTCCTGGCTTTCCCCTTTTAGCCAGAAAAGGGCAGGCTGCAACGCAAGGGCAGGACTGACTATGCAAATCTGGGGGGTGCCGGGGGGCACGGAAACAAAGTGTATTCAGTTACAGCATTTCCTACTTTTCTCCTGTTCAAGACTGCTATCTATAAATAAACTGCATCCAGAATATCTATTCTTGCAATATGAAAGAACCTAACTTGTTACTCAACAATACTAAAATTCTGTGCCCAAGAAACAATTGCATGAATGTCAATACTTTATCTTGCTGATAAAGGTTCAATGTCAGATTTACTCAGCTTCTTTGGGGCAGGGTATAGGGGATCTATTCGTATGGTCCACGTCCCAGTTTACCCTATATTGCATTCTCCAAAGCATTCAAAGTATTTCCTTTGAGTTCTGTTATCCAAGTTGGGAGACAAGGAACCTAAGAGGAAATCTACTGCCCCAAAACAAAGTAATCAAATCAAGGCAGAAGCTATAGCAAGACATCTCCTTCCTTCTGATAAGCACCAAGCCTTCTGGAAACTTTAAGTGCTTTCTCTTAAATGCAATTTTTAGTTTTATTCCTCCAAAGAGAAGTATGATTTGCCAGAAACTATCACAATACCTTCCATATTTTGATACCCAACACCATGCATAAAAAAAAAAAAATCCATTACAAAACCAGTTTCTAGGATGTTTACTTCAACATACCAGAATGCCTTCCAGGGCCTTCTAGCTCACAGAAGCCCAATCTGGGTCTCTTAACTCCATCACATACACTGTCAGAGATTCAAAGTAACAAGAGAACTTATTTTATTACATGAAATTCAACCCACAAACACAAAACGACACCAGGCACAATGGCAGGCAGTTTTTCAGTGATTCAAGCAACATCTGTGTGAGACAGAAGCTCATAAAATTAAAAAAAAAAAAAAAAAAAAAAAAAAGTTGCAGATTATTGTGAACAAGCAACCACAGGAAGGACACAACTGTCCTGTACAGATACTAAATGAAAATATATGAAGGATTATTATTCCACAGCTTCAGTCAGTCTGGAAAATAAGTCTGCAAAGAACAGGACGCTTGGGGCAGAGTTTGAATAGGAAAGATAAAAGAAGTATTTGCTTTTTTTCAAATTGAGTTTTGTTTTTCTAAGTGAACCTCTCATAACTATTTAATTACCCAGTCCTTAATAAAATATTGCAAAACACTTACAGGGAGAACTAAAAATTATTTTATCACATCCTCATTTCTACAGACAATTACGACAATGGACTTCCTAAAGCCTGTCACAAGACTCTTCTCTAAAAGATATCTTCTATTAATAGGATTACTGAAAATTCTAATAAAATAACTTTCTTCAGTGTTTTCCCACACATACATAAGGGAAAGCGCCTATTAATCAGGAATTATAGCAAACAAGTGCTAATTATTATCTTCCATCTATTTGAAAGACAAGATACAGTGATTTCCTTTGGAGACAGGTTTGTTTGTATTTCATTTTGGTTTTTTAAAACTATTTCTAATAACCCTAGTACTGCAGAACATAAATACTAGAGCACACAAAACTACTGGTAAAATCTAAGAAATATCAATAGAAATAAATCTGTCCATTTTAGGCAAAGCTGTTTCATGTGTAAAAACTGCTTGGGAACCAAAGCTTCTGGGACATCAAAACCTCTTCATTCCTTAGTGTTTCCTATCCATGCACTTTGTAATCTTAAACTTTAAACCAAAGTGCAATTTAATGCAATTTTGTATTAAATGCACTCTGTTCGGTACGATCTCAGAGACCAGCAGTGGTCTGCAGGCCTCAAGACCACTGCAGAGTATTGACCATATTCATAGTACAGGAGAGAATACTGGATGTTTGGGTTTATCCAAATCTGTCCTCCTTCTCAGGCAGAAAGAGAATGCGTTTGGGACAGAAAATCCTCCCCAAATGCCATCTGACTACATCATTTACTTGGCAGGAAGTTCCAGAGAAGCTAGATTTATTTTGGGCTCAGCACTGTGCCAATGCAGTCACGTAGCTTTTGACTTGTAAGAGACTTAACATCCTGCCAGTTCAGAGCATGGACGAGAGCATACATCTCCTTACAGGAGACCACAAGGTTCCATTCTCTTTCATTCAAAGGGAATTAGTTTTTAATAAGGACTTCCTTATGTTCAACAAGAGGTCTGATCATTATTTGGTTTCTTCCCATACACTCCCCCTATGGAATTTCTACTTCTTCCCCAGAATTGGTCTGTGAGTGTAGACGCACTTAGTCCCCTTCATCTCTGGAGTGTCAGAACTGATGTGCACGTGTAAATGTGCAAATGCAGCAGGGACACGGATTTACTGAGCCCGGTTAGGTGACACGTGCCCTAACGCACCCTGAATACAGCAGACTTACTGCACATATGCTATACAGATCATCTGAACGCATTTCTGAGAAAGAAGTCACAGACTGAGGTTAGGGAGCAATACATATGGACAGACTTCATTTGGAATCATGACAAACTGCTAGGAAACATTTTTAATAACAACATATTCAGGCAACAGAAAAACCAAGAGTTCAGAAATTATCAAAAAAGGAAGAATGTGTTCAAAACTAGGAAACAATTTCTCTTTTCTGCTCCACTCTTCCATCAAGACTTTTAAATATGAGCCAGGGAATGCAAGAATGAAGGAAAGCACTTGTAATGCTTAAAAGGATATTAGAGAGTCAACTTCTTCCATCACTTGTATATTCTGCTAAGTCACGTGCATTGAATAATAATTAGACATTCATCCCCTGGAACAGAGCTGGAAAACCACTTCTGGCAAAACTCAACCCTGGATGCACTCCAAAGCATATGGAGGGTGGCGTATCAAAGTGCGCATAGCTCGCCAGATTTTTGGTAAGTGTACTTTTTATTTAAAACATTTTTATGGTTAAACAATATGAAACTGTTTCTTTGTTTAACAGTACAGAGAGCTTAATTCTGCAAAGTATTCCGCGTAACCATAGTGCCCTAATCTCCGAATCTGAGTTACTCACTCCGTTCATTTTACATATCAGCAATAGAAAAGAACAGATTAAAAATCCCTGTAGGCTGATCACGTTAGAAGTCCTGTTTTGTTCTCTGTTCAGGCTGGTTTATGGATCATAGGATGCATTTCAGGTCTTGGATACCACATACTGGACACATTCACATTTTTAAAAGCAGACTGCATGGTGAAGATTATGCTACTGTCTTGAGTTATTTGTGTCCTGAGTAACCAAACGGAGTAAACAGAGTTGGAAATATCTTTTGAAACAAAATAATGACCAAGATGGAAAACAGGATGTTTCCCCTTAAAAGGTTAAGCAAAACAACAACAACAAGGATTAAAATCTTAAAGAGATTATATAGGAAATTTCTGTTACATAGGGCTTTAAAACTTGTTTATTCTTTCACCCTTCAAAGACAGTTTCTTGTCCGTTACTGTAGTCCATGGGACATCTCTAAAGAGTCTGTAAACTTGGTTCAGAATCATTAGAGGCCAAAACACTTCCAAGCATGCAGGTGTTCTTTACGTGATTATTGCCATGTGCCATCCTGCTGGCTTGCCCTCAGCCTCGTGATACAATTGCTAACTGCAGCTATCAGAAATGTCTCCCAAATTTGGGACACTAACCTCTCCTTGTAAAACATAAATTAAATCCTAACAGTGTTAATCACCTAACTGTAAAATCCTGTAAATACAGTTAGGTTTTGGGATGTTTTGGGGTTTTTTTGTGGTATTTAGTAGTGTTTAACAGTTTGTGAGGTTTGAGGGGGTTTTTTAATTGTTTTACTATTGTTACATGATTTGCAGTCTAAGCAACAGGAAAATTTTGTGTTTCAGAGTTACTGTTTTGTGATAAAACTTTAACATTGTTTCTGTGGGTCCCTAACCACCAGGTTTTGGGCTGAGGCAAGATATGTAAGAGTTCACCCTGCTCCTTTTACATGAGCTGATACTTGGCAGCACATCCTTCTTAGCCAGAAAGATAATCAGCCGATTACCTATGGATCGAGCGTTCTGTGTAAAAGTTAAAGAACATGTTAATAATAGAACATTTGCCATGGAGTATCAGCTGCAAACCAACTCATAACATCCTGCTCCTAGTACAGCAGGAAAGCTAGCACAAGTATTAAGTTCTGTCTCACAGAACCTGATGTTCTGTCAGCTCACTTCACAACATAGCTTGGAACACCAGCCAACAGAATTTGGAAATCACTCAGCAATACCTTCCATTGTACAAACATCTTCCCTGGTGTGCTGCTTGAAGTATTGCATAGCAGTACTACACAAATCTTTCCATCTTGCTCATAGTGAGTTAAAGTCTAGCATTTACTTAGAGAGCATTGGCTTATCTGGAGACAAATCTCAACAAAGCACTCAGCAATTAGTATAGTTAAGCCAGGACTACATTTGTCATGTACCAACAGTAAGATGCAGTGATGAGAAAAGCCAATATATCGACAGCTTGCTGCCATTCTATGGATGCATTAAATATCAACATCTATTCACTAACACGGAAAAATATGTTAATGCTCACAAAGCCACTAGTAGATCTCTTAAAATAAGCCTGTAGAATATTCAAATGCAGCTTCCAGTATAAGAAAGCACAATCAGAAATATTTTTTTTAATCTGCTACAGAGCCTTCTTTGGCTTTTCTAATAAATGAGCTGGCTGTGTTCTTGTTTCTCTGTGGACTTTAAAATATTTGCTTGAAAGGCCTTAAAGTAAATGTTGAGAAGAAGAATGGAGAAGAATGTTATCAGACATCACCTTATGATGATCAGAGAGAGACTTATCATCAAGGCAAACAATTTGGAGAATCCTAATTTGAAAGGTAGCATATAGATCATGAATTAATTTTTATTTGTATTGGAGGCTTTCTCCTATGGGAATCCAAAAGCTGTTCAAGTGTCTACTTCAGTAAATAGATCAAGAACAATCTTTTCTGGTCTAAAAATCAAGTGATAATGACCCAGATTTACAGATCCGTACATAAAACAGATACTAAAGAGGTTAAGATTAATCCCGTATCTGTGCACTTCTTAAATATTACATCCATTTCAGGTACTTCCAAAAAAAGAGAAACATTGGAAAAGTTTCACTTTAAAATGCTTCAGGATGAAGTTTACATTTTTTAATCCAATGATCACAAAGCACTTAATAAGATATCAACAGATGATTAACATATAAGTAGCATATAGAAGAAAAAAGTTATATTTATCACCTCCAACTCAAAAAATGATCATTTTAGTTACAATTTAATTAAAATATAATGCAGCAGATAAAAAGGAGCCCCAGGGAATAACTCTCAACATGCCACAAGGTCATCGCTAACACTGCACAGTAGAACTGCCCGCGACATGATACCCGCAGCACTTAAAACAAACGTCCTTTACCGCGTGTACTGTGTATGTCAGTACAGAAGTGTGTCCATGAACGCAAGCACATGGAGCGACCAACCGACTGGACAGCAGAGAAAAGTGCCCGACGTTAATTCTTTTAGGACACGTGAGGAAACGGGTCTGCTCACGCAAGCTCTCGTCCGTCCTGCGGCGGGACGGCGGCACGGCACCGGCGATGGGTGTCCAGGAGGGACGCGTACAGAACGGCAGGAGAGCTCCGCCGGGCCCCGGCAATGCCGCGGGCGTCGCTGACCCGCTGAGCCCGAGGAGCCGGCGGGCAGGCTGCGGCGGAACAGGTCCTGCCGGCCAGCGGCGGG
>NW_010326004.1:0-7106 GCF_000700745.2 Antrostomus carolinensis
GGCTTGGCTCTGCCTCCTGCATCCACCCGGGATGTGGTGAGACCTCCCAGCGTAGAGGGGTGGGGGGAAAAGGACCATTAACCAACGTCAGACCAAAATGTTTTGTTGTTTTGTTTTGTTTTGTTTTTTTTTTTTTTTAAATAAATAAAATTTGATATATATTAAAAGTTAAAAACTAATAAACTTCAGTAAAAAAAAATAAAAATAAAGGGCTTGGGGATCTTCTATGGCTGGCACAGCAGCCCTGGCTCCTGTGGGGGTTTGGGGGGTACAGGCAGTGCTCAAAGTGGGCAGGTTTGAGGATTTTTTGATATTTTTATATATTTTTTTTTTGTCCCCCTGAAAGTTTTTTCACGTCTTCAGAACCAGCCTGGAGCGTGGGCTTCAGCCACCCGAGGAGCCCTGGCCAGGCTGCCAGCGGAGCGGCCGCCCTCGCCCTGCGGGGGTGACAAAGCTGCTATTCAGGTGGCTGCTGAGGATGGAACTGGAGCTGGTGGAGGCCCTAGAAAGGTGGATTTTTTTTTTTTCTTTTTGTTTTGTTTTCTTTTTTTTATAAAAAAGATTATTAAGCATGGGGGGGGGGGAAAAAACCAGCTTCCTTGGTGTGGGTGCTTAGTTGCAGAACTGGGGGCTGGTGTTGGTTTGGGGGCCGGAAGGATGGGAGAACTGGGCGCTGGTGTTGGTTTGGGTGCCTGAAGGATGGGAGTGTGTTTATTATTATTAATTATTATTATCAATCATTACTATTTTAATTTTGTTTTCTTCTAATTATTAAATTGTTAAACCCACAATTTTTTTGTTGGGGTTTAATAAGAATTGTTAAATTAAACCCACGTTTTGCTGCTCCAGCTTGGGGGGGGATTTTGCATTTCAGCTGGTGGGTGATGTGATATTTGAGTCCAGTTTGTAAAAAATCAGCCTCTTTTAGCTCATGTTTGCTGTGGTTTAGTGACCCTTGGGCTGTGCAGGTACAAGCCCTGCCCCCCCCCCCCCACCCAAAAAAAAGGGGGAAAAAAGGGAAACCCCCAACACTTGAAATTTAGCACTGGAAAAAAATATAAATAATAAGGGTGAGTTTTACTTGTGGAGCTGTCCTTGGGTTGGTGCCGTGTCCGGCAGCCGGCCCAGGCTGGCAGGCGGCTGCTCCACCCTCCCCAGCTGCCTGTGCCAGCTCTGCCCTTCCCTGCCCCCCCCAGATGGAGTTTGGTTTGATTGAGTCACTGTCAGGGCAGCATTTTAACCCAAACTCCCTGTTTTGAGGTTGGATCCTCAGCTGGTGGGAGAAGGTAAGCGGCAGCAAATCTCTTCCTTAAGCAAGAAACTTTTAAGCAGCTTCTCCTTCCAACCAGCTTCTCTTTTGCTTGAACAGGGGGAGGATTTGATGAGTATTTGTTTTGCTCACGGTGAAATCACCCGCGGGAGCTCCCTGCCCTCCCTGTGCCCATCACAACCTGTCTCAGCCCATCTGCCTCTGGCAGTTTTCCTGCAGAGACAAGGATGATGAGGTGGTTAAATCCTGACCCTGCTCTGTTTGGGGCTTTTTTTCTGTGTCTAAAGCTCAGAGCATTTTTTTTTTTAATAGAAAAAAACCATACTTTATTGCTTTTTAACAATGAAAAGAGTCTACAACGTCTCACAGTTGAGGACAGATCCTTTTTTTCTTCTTTTTCTCCCCCCCGCCACTTAAATTCACGTCCCCTCTATAAATCCAGATTGGTCCACCCTTACTGGGTTGATCTCCACTATCGCTCCCTCCCAGCCCGGTCCCAAGGCCACAGGGACATCAGCAGCTCAATAGCTCAATCCCAACCGTGAAGCACTTCCCTGGAGTCTTGGTGAAGTGTTTCCAGCTGGAAAAACCGTCGGGAACACCAGCGTGAGCTTCACATCTTAAATTTGGTGAAGAGCTGGAAGAGAGCGGGGACTGCTGCTTGTCAGGAGCGCGACTGGTAACAGCTTGGCAGGTAACAGTTTGTCTAACAGCCTTTCCCGTGGAGCTGAGGGAGGGATTGTCCTCTCACAGGGTGACTGGAGCCCCCAGGACGCAGAAGTCAAGGTTGTGGGTGGCATCGGGATGGGCACCACCCGCCCAGCGCAGCGTGGCCCACGTGCCAGGTTACATTTCTCTTCCGTGTCCATCTGCCGCTGTAATTTTCAAGTGAACGGGAGAACTCGAAGCTGCTGCTGTACTCAGCTTCGTAACAGTTATTATTAAACAAGTTCTTGAGAAGAAACTTGACCCTCACAAAGGGCAAGTCAGCACCAAGCCTGTGGTCAGGAGGGATCTGGTCGGAGCACGGGTGGGCTCACAGCAGCCGCCCTCGGCACTCGATGGCCCCGCAGCAGCACAGCAGCTCTTTGCCTTCCACGCTCCCCACTTCATAGTTGTAATCCCAGGTCAGCTCTGTGCCGGCTCGTATCCTCCTGCGAAGGAAAGGGAACAAAAAAAGCACAGGCTGGGAGGAGAGGCTGTTCCAAAAAGGAGGATAAGCCAGACCTCCTGCTAGCAGAGAGCCACGCTCACGCACGACCTCTCGGGCTGGGCTGGCGCGGTCCAGCTTCCCCTGGGGTGAGGGCGAAGCAGCCGGCGCAGCTGCCCTTGGCTCTGCAGTGAGCAAAGGGACAAAGTTCCCCGATGAATCACTCCTGTGGGGCTTCAGAGAGGAGACGCTGCGCTCGCGGTGCCCAGAAGCACGTGGCTGGGATTCACCACTGCCCGGTGCTGCTGCCTGTGAGGTTTGTGGCTCAAGCTGGGCAGCCGGCTGCTCTGGGCTGTACTCTTCCCCTTTGGAAAGGTCTAAAACTGATGTAAATGGCTCCAGAATCTCCAGCACAGGAGGGAGTTCCTCACCCAACTCATCTCCGCGCTTCTCCCTGCTCAGGCTGGTGTGAAACCAGTGACTGAGGGTGTGAGGAGTAGGAAACAATCCAGCCCTGGCCAAGGAGTGGGGTCCAATTAAGCCCTGTGAACTGGCAGCTCTTCCCCAAGCACATCACAACTCACTTGCTGGCGAAAAAGGCGACCCAGGGGAAGCGAAGATCGTGCGTGTCCACAAAAACATTCTGCACGAAGAGGTTGGGGCTGCAGCTGTGCTGTAAAGAGAAGCAGAGACACACGCAGTGAGCCAGTTCCTGTCAGGAGGGATGCGAATTAACCAGCGGTAAACACTGGTGAGCCTTTCTCAACACCCCAGCGTTCCTGATTCGTCTCCTGCGCCCAGCGTCAGGCTGCTGAGACAGGACACGCTCCCTCCCCTGCCTGCTCCACCCGCCCTGAGTCACCAGATCTGCGCTCCCAAAGGTAACGGTTGCTGGAAGGACTGACTCGGCCATCCCGCTCGCCAGGCAGCTGCCTTATTCCACTCGAGGGGGGTGGATCATCCTCCCACTCCTGCTCTTTTCCCATTTATTTTTTTTACTCTATTTATCTAGTCTTGGGGAGGAACAGGCCCGTGGAAAGGACAGGTCACCCCAAATAGATCCCTTTCCCTTTTTCAGCTGCCAAAGGACATTCCCCTTTTGTCCCCCAGCCAAGGGCAGTGACTCACGTTGAGGTACCGGCCCAGGTTCCCTTCCAGTTTGGCGTCAATGATATAACAGGACTCCTCTCCATCGTAGAACTGGCGGGTGGTTCTGCGGACGGGCGCGCTCTCGCCCTTGTCGGCCGCTGCCATGTTGGTTGATTTGATGGCGATCCCGTGAGTTGATTTCAGGGCGAAGCCACGGGTGGATTTCACTGCCACCTGCCTCTTCACAGGACCTGCCACACCAGAGGAGCAAACGCTGCCGTGTTCCCTCGAGGAACCCCACAGGAGAGCTGCTGGCCCAAGACACTCTCTTCTTTCACCCAGGGGTAAGAAATCCCTTAGGGATGCAGCTCAGATCTAAAGCACCACCCTGGGATGGCTCCTGGGAACCTCCCAGCTCTCCACATGAGCCTGGAGACCCACCACAAGAAGCCTCATAGTTATTTTCTGAGATATCCACAAATACCCAGCGCTGGAGGACTGGGTTTTGCAGGTGAGTCTCCAGCCACACACGGGGAAGCTTTAGACAAAGCTCAGAGCAGGAGCAGGATGTGCTGCGCTCACAGCTGCTCCATCCCCATCAGCCTTTCCCGGCGGTTTCTGGCCAAAATTTCTTGCTGTATCTCTGTACTTTCTGCGCTCAGCCCTCATTCCTCCCCCAGCAGCAATTCTCACCTGACCCAGACGAGGGGTTTTTCTTGTCTTCCCCTTCCTCCTCCTCAGAGCCCGAGGAAATGGTCTGGATGTCATCGCTGTCGTTGGTGGTGCCCTGTGCCTGTCCTGCTGCTGCCTGCCCGTTCTCCCCGTCGCTGTCTGTGCTGCTTGACAGGGTCAGCACGTCCTGTGGAAAAATGTTACCAGCTCCTGAGCGCAGCTTGGGTCAGGGGAGAGCATCGCTCCAGAGCTTTCCAAGCCACCTTCAGGGCTCCCTTTTTTCCCCCAGGATGGCTTCTAGACCCAGCTCTGTGGAGCAAAGGGTCCCTGGTGTGCTGGGTCTATGAACCAAGGTGCTACATCCCACTAAAACAATGACCCAAAGACCACCCTGTCCTCTTTTTGGGCTTTCAGAACCATGAACGACCTCCACTGGCTGAAGAAAATCAGGAGCCCCCCCAGGAAATCACAACTACGAATCACAAGCCCTGTATTGGTGCTCAAATTGGGAAGGAAAAATGGCACAGAAAGAATCCAAAGGGAAGGTTTGAGATCTTCATCAAACCAGTTTGGAGTTGAGGTGGAAGCAGACCCACCCCTTCCAGCCTACGTCTGAAGCCTGAAGGATCACTGCGTACGTCGGCGGTGGGCTGCGTGGCGAGAGAATGGCGCCTGCTCTGCAGCAGAGCGGTCTTGCTCGTCGGCCTCCGGATCCCTTCCAGTTTGGGAGGGCTCGGGTTGTAGCCGTACATCCTTCCCAACTCGCTTAATCTGCCGGGTGAGGACAAGGACAGGTCACACGTGTATCTCCAGGGAGATTGTCCAAGAGCAGCTGAGGAGAGCTGAGAACTGGACAAGACTCTCCGAGCCCAAACCCTCCCCACCTCCCAGCTCACTCTGGCAGCACCATGAAGAGAGTTAAGGGGCAGCCCTGGAGCTGCAGCTCATTCAGAGGCAAATTTGGAATCAAAAAGTAGGAAAATACAATTTCAGGAACCTTACCCCGGCAGTTTGCTTGGATCTTCAGGTTCCTGCAGAGAGGAGAAGCACAGAGGATTAAAATCCCTCCCTTTGGGAGCACTCTCCAGCCCTGCCGTGGAAATGTTCCCCACACAGCAGCCTGGGAGTTAGACGCCGGCTGTCCCCATCGCTCAGTGTGACACCCAGTCCAGTGGGTGCTCCAGAAGGGCCAAGTGATGACCACAGGTCTCCCACTCTCCACATCCCACCCACTGGGTCTCTGAGTCCAGAGCAGGGGGTGGACAGAGGCCACCTCCACCTCCCTGCTGTCCCCTGAACGTTCTCCACCCCACCTCGGGTACCAGGCAGGAGGTGACTCCCTCTCTGAGGCATGTGGAGCCCAGGGCAGGAGGGATGTTCAGCTCAACTCGTGCTGAGCGACTTCTTTGTGCCACAACTTCCCCCAGGAAGGGGAAAAGGCACCTCCCTACCCCACCACAGTGGGCAAAGGCCGAGTAAGCGACAAGAGGACACCAAACAGCACCATGGTCGTGTTGTCTGGGTAGAGATGCCACCTGAACAAGAGCACAGCTGAGGCACATCTCCGTGTCTCCATCTCCTCATCCATGTCCTCAAGGCAGGGGACAGTCCCCATCTCCCCATCCCCCAGCCCTCCCTTACATCTTTCTTCAATGCCTTGGACTCTCCATCCAGGTCGCTCAGGGCAGAAGCACAGGTTTTCTCTCTCTCACCAGAAAGCTCTGTTTTGGTGGCCTTGGCTTCGCTGCCTTCACTCAGCTTGAAGGAAGAGGCGCTGTCGTTGTCCTGGAAGCCGTCAGACATGCTGTTGGAGCTGAGCCACGAGGCCACTTTGTTCTTGGAGGTCTCCTCTGACACCGGCAGCTTGCAGGAGGCAGCCACTGCCGTCTCATCGTGGCTGATTTGCCGGGTGAGCCCCGAGTCCTTGGAGGCCGTCTCTGACAGCCCGTTCTCCTTCTGGCCCCGGGTCTGCCGTCGCGTGGCGTAGCTGCGCCACACCAAGCTGGTGCTGAAGTCCTCATCCTTGCAGAAGTTGTCATCAGAGCTGTCCTCGTTGGACTCCTCCTGCTCCTCAGTGCCTGTGTTTTCCTCCTCTTCGTCCTTGAGGTCCACCCCGCTGCTGTCAGACGAGCATTTTGCATCGCTCTCGTAGCCCTCCTTGAAGTTCTCCACGCTCTCAATGTGATCCAGGTTTGCAAAATATTCATCACCCATCTCTAACCCCTCCTTGTCAGCAAAGTCATCCGTCAGAATTTTCCCTGAGGGTGGGGAAATAGAAAACTAAATGTGAATTTTCCAGGGATGACGTTCCTACCCCATAAATTTTATCCTCCCCAAAGGCTCAGTGAGGAACAAACAGGACTGACACCACCTTATTCCAAAGCCGGGCTGGGAAAGGACAACACATCATCACCCTGACACCCCAGGTGATGAAAATCTGAAGCATGTGGCTGATCTAAAGTGGGTCCTTGCTAATGTCCAGGCTTCCACCAAGGAAATCTCTATAAAGAGCAACTCAACCAGGGTGGCTGTGTTTCCTCTGGAGGTGAGGCTGTAGCACTGAGGCAACACGAAGGGCAAGAAACCAAGAAGGTGCAGCAGAGCTCAGGCAGCGCCCGCAGTGAGTTTCATTTCGGCGTTAACGCAACCAGGCTGCGCAACTTCTGCATTTTACTGGTTTGTGCCCCTGTCCCAGCGACCGGTTCGATGGCAACAGGAAGGAGGTACGTGCTGATCCACCCTCCGTGTGCAGAAACAGCTCTGGGGATCCCAGCACTTGAGGCTGGTACTGCAGCCACCCTGGTTTCTGCAGTGTTTTGGTTCGGAGACGGGCAAGGGAGGGGCATCGACCAGGAAATCAAAGTGCTGCAAGTTCATCATCTAAGTTTCTACTTTCCTGTCCGCTTTGCAAGCACAGGAAGAGCG